>NW_027056978.1:0-4192 GCF_011386835.1 Chrysemys picta bellii
TGCCTGGGCAGCGTGTACACCCAGAAGGATCTTAAGGTAATCCAGAAATCCTTAAAGGAATGCAGGGTGTCATCTCTCTTATCTGAAAACAAGGTCTAGTTAGCAAGGACATACAAAGTGATCCCTGAGTTTTCATAGAATATCACAGGGTTAGAAGGGACCTCAGGAGGTCATCTAGTCCAACCCCCTGCTCAAAGCAGGGCCAATCCCCAGACAGACTTTTGCCCCAGATCCTTAAATGGCCCCCTCAAGGATTGAACTAACAACTCTGGGTTTAGTAGGCCAATGCTCAAACCACTGAGCTACCTCGCCCCCCAGGAGGCCTGCATCATAGTAACCGCAGAGGCCATCATCCTGGCCAAAGTGTCTGTAATGTCCAGGGCAGACTGCAGTGACGTCTTGGCCACAAAGCAACCCTTGGCAACTGTGGCACTCTGTGCCTCAAAGCAGCACCCTGGAACCCCCATAGCCACCCTGTCATTTGGTATATTTCATACACAGTGTGACGCTGTATGGAATAGGGGAGAACATTAATAATACTGTTGACACCAATGTTATAAAACTGCAATGAGTCTAACCAGATATGCCGTGTGAGGTATCTGCGGAAATGTTATAATTTGCCAAGTATGATATAGATTCATAGATTCTAGGACTGGAAGGGACCTCGAGAGGTCATCGAGTCCAGTCCCCTGCCCTCATGGCAAGACCAAATACTGTCTAGACCATCCCTGATAGATATCTAACCTACTCTTAAATATCTCCAGAGATGGAGATTCCACAACCTCCCTAGGCAATTTATTCCAGTGTTTAACCACCCTGACAGTCAGGAACTTTTTCCTAATGTCCAACCTAAACCTCCCTTGCTGCAGTTTAAGCCCATTGCTTCTTGTTCTATCCTTAGAGACTAAGGTGAACAAGTTTTCTCCCTCCTCCTTATAACATGCTGGCTATTCCCTATCACCTTTCCACCTTCCAAGTGTTTGCAGATGATTTCCTTAACCACTTGCTCCATTATCTTCCCTGGCACAGAAGTTAAACTAACTGGTCTGTAGTTTCATGGGTTGTTTTTATTTCCCTTTTTATAGATGGGCACTATATTTGCCCTTTTCCAGTCTTCTAGAATCTCTCCCATCTCCCATGATTTTCCAAAGATAATAGCTAGAGGCTCAGATACCTCCTCTATTAGCTCCTTGAGTATTTTAGGATGCATTTCATCAGGCCCTGGTGACTTGCAGGCATCCAACTTTTCTAAGTGATTTTTAACTTGTTCTTTTTTTATTCTTGTTTATATGTTCGTATCACCTTTGTATTATGAGTTTAAGGGTAGGTCTATACTTACTTCCTGGTCCGGCGGTAAGCAATCGATCTTCTGGGATCGATCCCGGAAGTGCTCGCCGTCGACGCCGGTACTCCAGCTCGGCGAGAGGAGTACGCGGCATCGACGGGGGAGCCTGCCTGCCACGTTTGGACCCGTGGTATGTTCGAACTAAGGTACTTCAACTTCAGCTACATTATTCACGTAGCTGAAGTTGCGTATCTTAGTTTAAAGTGGGGGGTTAGTGTGGACCAGGCCATAGATATGTGGGGTATATCTGTATTTCCAAACTAGTGCTGTGTTTCTGGGTAACCCCCAGACAGATTGGCATCAGCATTGCCTAGCCTGTTCGATGGCCCATCAGGGGTCATCAGCTGTACAAAGAATCCATTGAAAGGAACCAGGGAAGATACCTTATGAGTCAGCAAGGCATGTGGTATGCCTGCGGACAGAGAATTCTAAGGCTTTTCCATGCCATGTGCAGGGCAGCTTGTGTTTGGGATAAAGGAAGTACAAGCCACATGGCAAAGGATATAAAAGGCAGCTGAATCTTCTTCATTTTGTCTTCATTTCTGCTTCTTACCTCTGGAGTGACTCTTCTACAAACTGAAGCTCCGAACAAAGGATTGCATGACCCATCCAAGCTGTGGATGTGTTCCAGAGGGACTTTCAAGCCAGCAAACTCACCAACACTGCTAAGAACCTGATATATGGACTTTGAAGTCTTTGTATGTATGTGACTGTTTTACCATTTAACAATTCTCTTCTTGTTCTGGCTTTTGTCTTTATAATAAACCTTTATTTTTAGATGCTAACGGACTATCTGGCAGCTTGGTATTTTGACTTGGTAAAATGGCTGACCCTTTGGGGTCAGGAGAACATTTTGTATAGTGAGCAGAATTTTTAAATAACTTCTCACTATACCTGACCTAGGTGCTGATTGAGAGCCAGAGAACTGGTGATGTCTAGTTTACCTAGATTTCTGGCTTGGGGCTTGCGCCGGTTCTGGTGTGCATTGTGAAGAGGAACCCCCAGGTATTGACCATGGCCCTGGTTGCAGCCAATACCACCCGGTAGAGGGGCTACATAAGAGGGGGAAATCTCTTCAGTGACAGAGGGGAAACGAGCCACGTTATGAGCTTAAAATGCTTCCAGACAGAAATTGAACCAACCAAACAGAAGAGAATCACTAGCCACAAGGTTACACGACATTCGTTTAGAAGAGGGAGCAAAGGGCAGCGGAAGAGCGAACTGGAGGGAACTTACAGACGTTCTTAAATTGTATTTGGCTGCTGCTGCTGCTGTGCCACCGATGTGCCAGGCCGGTGGGAGGCGCTTTCTTAATCCGAGTCAGAACTGCTGCTCGACCCACTTCCATGCTGAAAGGGACAAGGATTGACGTGTATTAGATACCGTGAGAATAGCCCTCTCCCACGGCTGTCTGCGTTCACAGCAGTTACCGTCCCGCAGACTGTGTCACAAGACGGGAGCTGGCCCTGGTGCCTGGCCAGTTACACTCCGGCTGCTCCCATGTCAGCTGTACGTGGTGCCCTTCACTTCCTGACCCGACATTGGCATCATTTTACGATGGCTCCTGGGAGGGACGGCCGGGGCTAATAACTGGTTTCTCTGCTCGCCCGTAGCACAGAGCTAGGGGTGATGATGGCAGCTCTCCTAGCCAGGCCTGCAGCAGGCATGGGGGGAGCCAGGACTGCTCAGGCATTGAGGAATGGGCAGGGGAGTGGAGATGGAAAATTCGACCTTCGAGGGAAGCGCAAGCCCACGAGCTACCCTTCAGGAACAGCCCTGGCAGGCTTGGGGACTCCTGGCCAGGCTGAGCCAGCAGGAAGGAGGCGGGAGGGCTGCAGCCCTGGCCCCCGAGCATGCCCAGTGTGATGAGAAGGCCCTGGGCACAGTGAAAGCAGTGGCCAGGCCCAGCAGGACGGGCACCTCACCATGCTAAACAACGAGCTCACTGCACAATATTGGTTGCCAACCAGGACGCTGCTTCACCTTGGAAAGGAATCGCCCGGCAGAGATGGGCTGCACAGGAAGACAGTGAAACGGCCCGACCTGCAACCCCTGGCACTGCGGGGGGAGGCCGGGCTTTGAGTCCAGTTCTCAGCCCCAAACCTCTGCACCCGCCAATGCTGCTGGGCTTCTCGACACCCGCCAGGTGATTCCAGGGGCAGGTCCCCGCTCCTGAGCCCAGCCAAGTAGAATTGCCACTAACTGCACCACAGCAACCCCAGGGGCTGCGGCAGCACGTGCGGTACTACGTCCCCAGCAGGACGCTAAGGCCCCGCCCGGCGAAGACGTGTACACGTGCCTGACGGTACCTCAGACTTAGCATCACTGATTTCCAGGTGCTGCTTACGAGCTAACGCTGAGCATGTGCACACGCTGTGCAGACTCGGGGCCTCAGGCAGGGAGTCAGTCCCTGCAAGGGCTTCCAGCGCCGGGCTCTGTGGCAGAGGGACATTCTGGCTGGATGATGGGTTTGTACAAAGGCGTCACACCCAGTAAGCTGGGTTGGTTTGTTGCAGCCACGTGTCCCTGTACATGAGTGAGGCTGGCCACAGAATGCAGGTGGGCGCAGCACTGGCCAAGGTGCTGGAGAGGTCCCTGGGAACCCAGCCTGCCTTTGTGAGGTGTGTCAAGGTGCCACGTCATGGCTCTGACATTCTGTGCTGAGCTGAGTTCTCCGTCCCACCCGAGTGCCCTGAGCTGTGGCTGCGTGCTAGTCCTGCTCCCTCTGTTTCATTTCCTGACACTGACTCTAGGAACACCTGGGTTCCCAGCAGAGCTGGGCCGGTCCTGCACCAGTTTGGCTGCACAAGGTGCGATGCAGCAGCCTGTAGGCGCAGGCGGGTTTGG
>NW_027056979.1:0-4186 GCF_011386835.1 Chrysemys picta bellii
TCCCCACTTGTCTACTCTTGTATCCAATCCTGCCTCTTCTGCTCTGCCAATGCTGTCAGCCCCTATCATCCATTAGTTCACCTGTCACATAAGCACCTTCCCATTTTCTTCCATTCTGACTCTTATGCAGGATCACTCCCTCTAAACTAATCCATAAATCCATTACACTGTGCTTCTCCAAATAGCACCTTAAGACCAACTTCTTCCAGATCCCTGTGGTCAGTTGCCAACTCATTACAGCTAAGCAGATGTCTCCAGTAGGAACTTTTGATATTTATCGTACTTAATTATATTAAAGACATGAACCAACTCAAAACTGTCTATCTGTTCACATAGTTGGCGTCTGTAAACTCGTGGTCTTGTTACTTTTACCCTCATTGTTTATCCCTCATTCTTTTAAATTGATGTTACAATTACTTGTTACCTCTTAGCTTCAATTTTGATGTATGTTCTTCTAGGGAGGAACTGCCTTTTTGCTCTGCATTAGAACAGCATTGAGCACCAATTGTGGCCTCTAGGTACTTCTGGGATACAAGCAATAAATAATAGCATGCCTGGGATTTTTTATGCATCTGTGTTTTTGTCTGAAATTTCATGCGTGCAGCTATGTGGATTGAATATAAATTGGCTTTGAAAACAATATGTAAACATTGTGTTGGAAACAGCAACAGAGGGTCCTGTGGCACCTTTGAGACTAACAGAAGTATTGGGAGCATAAGCTTTCGTGGGTAAGAACCTCACTTCTTCAAATGCAAGAAATGGAAATCTCCAGAGGGAGGTATAAATCAGTATGGAGATAACGAGGTTAGTTCAATCAGGGAGGGTGAGGTGCTCTGCTAGCAGTTGAGGTGTGAACACCAAGGGAGGAGAAATTGCTTCTGTAGTTGGATAGCCATTCACAGTCTTTGTTTAATCCTGATCTGATGGTGTCAAATTTGCAAATGAACTGGAGCTCAGCAGTTTCTCTTTGGAGTCTGGTCCTGAAGTTTTTTTGCTGTAAGATGGCTACCTTTACATCTGCTATTGTGTGGCCAGGGAGGTTGAAGTGTTCTCCTACAGGTTTTTGTATATTGCCATTCCTGATATCTGACTTGTGTCCATTTATCCTCTTGCGTAGTGACTGTCCAGTTTGGCCAATGTACATAGCAGAGGGGCATTGCTGGCATATGATGGCATATATAACATTGGTGGACGTGCAGGTGAATGAGCCGGTGATGTTGTAGCTGATCTGGTTAGGTCCTGTGATGGTGTTGCTGGTGTAGATATCTGGGCAGAGTTGGCATCGAGGTTTGTTGCATGGGTTGGTTCCTGAGTTAGAGTTGTTATGGTGCGGTGCATGGTTGCTGGTGAGAATATGCTTAAGGTTGGCAGGTTGTCTGTGGGCGAGGACTGGCCTGCCTCCCAAGGTCTGTGAAAGTGAGAGATCATTGTCCAGGATGGGTTGTAGATCACTGATGATGCGTTGGAGAGGTTTAAGCTGAGGACTGTAGGTGATGGCCAGTGGAGTTCTGTTGGTTTCTCTTCTGGGCCTGTCTTGTAGCAGGAGGCTTCTGGGTACACATCTGGCTCTGTTGATTTGTTTCTTTATTTCCTTGTGTGGGTATCGTAGTTTTGAGAATGCTTGGTGAAGATCTTGTAGGTGTTGGTCTGTCTGAGGGGTTGGAGCAGATGCGATTGTACCTCAGTGCTTGGCTGTAGACGATGGATCGTGTGGTATGACCGGGGTGGAAGCTGGAGGCATGAAGGTAGGCGTAGCGGTCGGTGGGTTTTCAGTATAGGGTGGTGTTAATGTGGCCATCGCTTATTTGTACAGTGGTGTCTAGGAAGTGGACCTCCCGTGTAGATTGGTCCAGGCTGAGGTTGATGGTGGGGTGGAAGCTGTTCAAATCATGGTGGAATTCTTCCAGGGTCTCCTTCCCATGGGTCCAGATGATGAAGATGTCATCAGTATAGCGTAGGTAGAGAAGGGGCATGAGTGGACGAGAGCTGAGGAAGCGTTGTTCCAGGTCAGCCATAAAAATGTTGGCATATTGTGGGGCCATGCGGGTGCCCATAGCGGTGCCACTGGTCTGGAGGTATATATTGTCACCAAATTTGAAATAATTGTGCGTGAGGATAAAGTCACAGAGCTCAGCAATAAGTTGTGCTGTGTCATCATCAGGGATACTGTTCCTGACAGCTTGTATTCCATCTGTGTGTGGGATTTTTGTGTAGAGAGCCTCTACATCCATGGTGGCTAGGATGGTGTTTTCTGGGAGGTCACCAATGCATTGTAGTTTTCTCAGGAAATCTGTGGTGTCACGGAGATAGCTGGGAGTGCTGGTGGCATTTACCGTTTGTTTATTGCCCTGCCATGACCCAGGGCCTGGGCTCATATTGAACTATTGGCTCAGACCCTGCCTAAGGGCCTGAGCTCCTGACTGTTTGTTTACTGGCCCGCCCTGACCCAGGGCTTGGGCCCATAGCGAACTATTGCGAGGCGGTGGGATACCCCACAGCCCCGCAGAGGGACCAACCTCGGCCGAGCCCTTCTACAGTGCTCTATAAACACCTAGAGACAGAAAGGGTGTTGCCATGAAGCACAGTAAGTTCCATGTAGGGTGAGGGATCTAATGTTCCAGCTATTTGACTAGGACCATAGTACAAATTAGTGGACCGTGTTAACTGAGTCCATTGAATACAAATCACATTTGGGGAGAGGTCCTACTATCAGGAACGGGCAACAGGTGTCTCAGCAGGAGGAAGTGCTTCAGGGGACTCAAGCGCCACAGGGTTGTGGCTGGAGTAGGGTGACCATATTTCCCAAACAGAAAACAGGACACTGCAAGGGGCTGGCCCAAGCTGCTTGCCTGAGCCACTCTCCCCATGCAGGGCTGGGGCCGCTGCTCGCTCAAGTCCTGCCTGCCTCACACACGAGGCTGTCGCCACTCACTGGAGCCCTGCCTGCCCCCCGCGCGAGGCTGTCGCTGCTCACTGGTGCCCTGCCTGCCCCCTACCTGAGCACTGCCTGTCCCCCTGTGCAGGGCTACCGTCGCCCCTCCACCCTGCACCACACTACAAAAGCAAATGGGACAAATGCCCACTTTTGCCAAAAAAAGTCAGGGCAGCCAGGACAGGGCTTAAAAAAGGGACTGTCCTGGCCAAAATGGGACATATGGCCATCCTAGGCTGGAGAGAACCCAGTGTACTTACAATGGCAGCTGCAATGTGGGAACTACAATGTAAATTATTCATTGGTCATATGCATGTTGTGGTTTGTATTCATTCCTATAACAACAAGGTGGCTAAATGGGGGCAGGAAGCAAACGTGAATCATCCCCATTATAAAACAGCACTAACACTGTACTCAACTGTCTAGTGTATATGTGCACTGCAGGGCATTGTTAGATGGAATAAGAAGTGCTTAGTTGTAGGCTCTATACTGCTAACAGCTAGTGGAGAATCTCCTTTAGCTCCAGTCATTGAGGCCTGGGGTTTTGGGGTAGGAAAAGCCGAGGCCTTTGTGCACAGTCACAGTGCAGCCCTGAGGGACCATGCAGTGCAGCAGAGTGACAACAGGGAAGTCCTTGGGTGCCACAGATTTGTTCCAATATTTATAATCTGTAATCCTGTTTTAAACCCTCCTCTCCCCCATTTCCCAGTTGGCTGGTTCTTATCATTCAGGGAGCTTGGGCAATGGTGGGAAGCGACCTGTCTGAAAGGAGAAGGTCAAACTTTTCAGCAAGGGTGCTGTGCAGGACAGATTCACTGTCTGCAGAGAGACTGAAACCAGAGATCTTTTTGGACACAAGTATATTGTATCTCAGGATTGTGTAGAACAAAGGGAAAATAATCCTGACAATAAAACCCCAGTCACTCCCATCCTGCATTTAACACTGTGGCAGTTCTCAAACACCTTTCGGACAGACCTGCCTCTATCCTCTATTTTCCACTTCATTAATTCAGATTCAGATTCACTTATGACTCAAATCCTCCAGGCAGATGCTTGTATCTGCAATGGAGACACAATCCATTGCTATTAATGTACCGGAGAAACCTCACTGCCTGGGAAAGAAAAAAACCATAGAACTCAAGTGGATGCAATTGTCACAGATATCAACTGGAAATGCATCTACTTTTCTGATCAGGATGATTGAAAAGGATGTTGCCATCATGGAGACAACTTACAGTGGAGTCAAACGTCTTG
>NW_027056980.1:0-4186 GCF_011386835.1 Chrysemys picta bellii
CCTGGTGTCAGGGACCTGTGGCCCCTTAGAGACTAGCAAGCCTGGTTTGCTAGCGATGCAGTGCCTGGTGTCAGGGACCTGTGGCCCCTTAGAGACTAGCAAGCCTGGTTTGCTAGCGATGCAGTGCCTGGTGTCAGGGAACCGTGGCCCCTTAGAGACCAGCAAGCCTGGTTTGCTAGCGATGCAGTGCCCGGTGTCAGAGGCCCGTGGCCCCTTAGAGACCAGCAAACCTGGTTTGCTAGCCATGCAGTGCCCGGTGTCAGAGGCCCGTGGCCCCTTAGAGACCAGCAAACCTGGTTTGCTAGCCATGCAGTGCCCGGTGTCAGAGGCCCGTGGCCCCTTAGAGACCAGCAAACCTGGTTTGCTAGCCATGCAGTGCCCGGTGTCAGAGGCCCGTGGCCCCTTAGAGACCAGCAAACCTGGTTTGCTAGCGATGCAGTGCCCGGTGTCAGAGGCCCGTGGCCCCTTAGAGACCAGCAAACCTGGTTTGCTAGCGATGCAGTGCCCGGTGTCAGAGGCCCGTGGCCCCTTAGAGACTAGCAAACCTGGTTTGCTAGCGATGCAGTGCCCGGTGTCAGAGGCCCGTGGCCCCTTAGAGACCAGCAAACCTGGTTTGCTAGCGATGCAGTGCCCGGTGTCAGAGGCCCGTGGCCCCTTAGAGACCAGCAAACCTGGTTTGCTAGCGATGCAGTGCCAGGTGTCAGAGGCCCGTGGCCCCTTAGAGACTAGCAAACCTGGTTTGCTAGCGATGCAGTGCCAGGTGTCAGAGGCCCGTGGCCCCTTAGAGACTAGCAAACCTGGTTTGCTAGCGATGCAGTGCCTGGTGTCAGAGGCCCGTGGCCCCTTAGAAACCAGCAAACCTGGTTTGCTAGCGATGCAGTGCCCGGTGTCAGAGGCCCGTGGCCCCTTAGAGACTAGCAAACCTGGTTTGCTAGCGATGCAGTGCCCGGTGTCAGAGGCCCGTGGCCCCTTAGAGACTAGCAAACCTGGTTTGCTAGCGATGCAGTGCCCGGTGTCAGAGGCCCGTGGCCCCTTAGAGACTAGCAAACCTGGTTTGCTAGCGATGCAGTGCCCGGTGTCACAGGCCTGTGGCCCCTTAGAGACTGGCAAGCCTGGTTTGCTAGCGATGCAGTGCCCGGTGTCACAGGCCTGTGGCCCCTTAGAGACTGGCAAGCCTGGTTTGCTAGCGATGCAGTGCCCGGTGTCACAGGCCTGTGGCCCCTTAGAGACTGGCAAGCCTGGTTTGCTAGCGATGCAGTGCCCGGTGTCAGAGGCCTGTGGCCCCTTAGAGACTGGCAAGCCTGGTTTGCTAGCGATGCAGTGCCCGGTGTCACAGGCCTGTGGCCCCTTAGAGACTGGCAAGCCTGGTTTGCTAGCGATGCAGTGCCCGGTGTCAGAGGCCTGTGGCCCCTTAGAGACTGGCAAGCCTGGTTTGCTAGCGATGCAGTGCCTGGTGTCAGGGACCTGTGGCCCCTTAGAGACTGGCAAGCCTGGTTTGCTAGCGATGCAGTGCCTGGTGTCAGGGACCTGTGGCCCCTTAGAGACTAGCAAGCCTGGTTTGCTAGCGATGCAGTGCCTGGTGTCAGGGACCTGTGGCCCCTTAGAGACTAGCAAGCCTGGTTTGCTAGCGATGCAGTGCCTGGTGTCAGGGACCTGTGGCCCCTTAGAGACTAGCAAGCCTGGTTTGCTAGCGATGCAGTGCCTGGTGTCAGGGACCTGTGGCCCCTTAGAGACTAGCAAGCCTGGTTTGCTAGCGATGCAGTGCCTGGTGTCAGGGACCTGTGGCCCCTTAGAGACTAGCAAGCCTGGTTTGCTAGCGATGCAGTGCCTGGTGTCAGGGACCTGTGGCCCCTTAGAGACTAGCAAGCCTGGTTTGCTAGCGATGCAGTGCCTGGTGTCAGGGACCTGTGGCCCCTTAGAGACTAGCAAGCCTGGTTTGCTAGCGATGCAGTGCCTGGTGTCAGGGACCTGTGGCCCCTTAGAGACTAGCAAGCCTGGTTTGCTAGCGATGCAGTGCCTGGTGTCAGGGACCTGTGGCCCCTTAGAGACTAGCAAGCCTGGTTTGCTAGCGATGCAGTGCCTGGTGTCAGGGACCTGTGGCCCCTTAGAGACTAGCAAGCCTGGTTTGCTAGCGATGCAGTGCCTGGTGTCAGGGACCTGTGGCCCCTTAGAGACTAGCAAACCTGGTTTGCTAGCGATGCAGTGCCAGGTGTCAGAGGCCCGTGGCCCCTTAGAGACCAGCAAACCTGGTTTGCTAGCGATGCAGTGCCCGGTGTCAGGGACCAGTGGCCCCTTAGAGACCAGCAAACCTGGTTTGCTAGCGATGCAGTGCCCGGTGTCAGAGGCCCGTGGCCCCTTAGAGACCAGCAAACCTGGTTTGCTAGCGATGCAGTGCCCGGTGTCAGAGGCCCGTGGCCCCTTAGAGACCAGCAAACCTGGTTTGCTAGCGATGCAGTGCCCGGTGTCAGAGGCCCGTGGCCCCTTAGAGACCAGCAAACCTGGTTTGCTAGCGATGCAGTGCCCGGTGTCAGAGGCCCGTGGCCCCTTAGAGACTGGCAAGCCTGGTTTGCTAGCGATGCAGTGCCCGGTGTCAGAGGCCTGTGGCCCCTTAGAGACTGGCAAGCCTGGTTTGCTAGCGATGCAGTGCCCGGTGTCAGAGGCCTGTGGCCCCTTAGAGACTGGCAAGCCTGGTTTGCTAGCGATGCAGTGCCCGGTGTCACAGGCCTGTGGCCCCTTAGAGACTGGCAAGCCTGGTTTGCTAGCGATGCAGTGCCCGGTGTCAGAGGCCTGTGGCCCCTTAGAGACTGGCAAGCCTGGTTTGCTAGCGATGCAGTGCCCGGTGTCAGAGGCCTGTGGCCCCTTAGAGACTGGCAAGCCTGGTTTGCTAGCGATGCAGTGCCTGGTGTCAGGGACCTGTGGCCCCTTAGAGACTGGCAAGCCTGGTTTGCTAGCGATGCAGTGCCTGGTGTCAGGGACCTGTGGCCCCTTAGAGACTAGCAAGCCTGGTTTGCTAGCGATGCAGTGCCCGGTGTCAGGGACCTGTGGCCCCTTAGAGACTAGCAAGCCTGGTTTGCTAGCGATGCAGTGCCCGGTGTCAGAGGCCTGTGGCCCCTTAGAGACTGGCAAGCCTGGTTTGCTAGCGATGCAGTGCCCGGTGTCACAGGCCTGTGGCCCCTTAGAGACTGGCAAGCCTGGTTTGCTAGCGATGCAGTGCCTGGTGTCAGGGACCTGTGGCCCCTTAGAGACTAGCAAGCCTGGTTTGCTAGCGATGCAGTGCCTGGTGTCAGGGACCTGTGGCCCCTTAGAGACTAGCAAGCCTGGTTTGCTAGCGATGCAGTGCCTGGTGTCAGGGACCTGTGGCCCCTTAGAGACTAGCAAGCCTGGTTTGCTAGCGATGCAGTGCCTGGTGTCAGGGACCTGTGGCCCCTTAGAGACTAGCAAGCCTGGTTTGCTAGCGATGCAGTGCCTGGTGTCAGGGACCTGTGGCCCCTTAGAGACTAGCAAGCCTGGTTTGCTAGCGATGCAGTGCCTGGTGTCAGGGACCTGTGGCCCCTTAGAGACTAGCAAGCCTGGTTTGCTAGCGATGCAGTGCCTGGTGTCAGGGACCTGTGGCCCCTTAGAGACTAGCAAACCTGGTTTGCTAGCGATGCAGTGCCAGGTGTCAGAGGCCCGTGGCCCCTTAGAGACCAGCAAACCTGGTTTGCTAGCGATGCAGTGCCCGGTGTCAGGGACCTGTGGCCCCTTAGAGACCAGCAAACCTGGTTTGCTAGCGATGCAGTGCCCGGTGTCAGAGGCCCGTGGCCCCTTAGAGACCAGCAAACCTGGTTTGCTAGCGATGCAGTGCCCGGTGTCAGAGGCCCGTGGCCCCTTAGAGACCAGCAAACCTGGTTTGCTAGCGATGCAGTGCCCGGTGTCAGAGGCCCGTGGCCCCTTAGAGACCAGCAAACCTGGTTTGCTAGCGATGCAGTGCCCGGTGTCAGAGGCCCGTGGCCCCTTAGAGACTGGCAAGCCTGGTTTGCTAGCGATGCAGTGCCCGGTGTCAGAGGCCTGTGGCCCCTTAGAGACTGGCAAGCCTGGTTTGCTAGCGATGCAGTGCCCGGTGTCAGAGGCCTGTGGCCCCTTAGAGACTGGCAAGCCTGGTTTGCTAGCGATGCAGTGCCCGGTGTCACAGGCCTGTGGCCCCTTA
>NW_027056981.1:0-4172 GCF_011386835.1 Chrysemys picta bellii
TAATCCCAGTTCCCTCAGCCTCTCCTCATAAATCTTGTGCTCCAGCCCCCTAATCATTTTTGTTTCCCTCCGCTGGACTCTTTCCAATTTTTCCACATCCTTCTTGTAGTGTGGGACCCAAAACTGGACACACTACTCCGGATGAGGCCTCACCAATGCCGAATAGAGGGGAATGATCACGTCTCTCGATCTGCTGGCAATGCTCCTACTTATACAGCTCAAAATGCTGCTAGCCTTCTTAGCAACAAGGGCACCCTGTTGACTCATATCCAGCTTCTCGTCCACTGTAACCCCCAGGTCCTTTTTTGCAGAACTGCTGCTTAGCCACTCGGTCCCTAGTCTGTAGCAGTGCATGGGATTCTTCCTTCCTAAGTGCAGGACTCTGCACTTGTCCTTGTTGAATCTCATCAGATTTCTTTTGGCCCAATCCTCTAATTTGTCTAGTCCCTCTGTATCCCTATCCTTACCCTCCAGCGTATCTACCACGCCTCCCAGTTTAGTGTCATCTGCAAACTTGCTGAGAGTGCAGTCCACGCCATCCTCCCGATCATTAATGAAGATGTTGAACAAAACCGGCCCCAGGATCGACCCTTGGGGCACTCCGCTTGATACCGGCTGCCAACTAGACATGGAGCCATTGATTGCTACCTGTTGAGCCCGATGATCTAGCCAGCTTTCTACCCACCTTATAGTCCATTCATCCAGACCATACTTCTTTAACTTGCTGTCAAGGAATAACACATCCACTGCTTTCCCCTAATCCACAGAGCCAGTTATCTCCTTATAGAAGGCAATTAGGTTAGTCAGGCATGACTTGGTGCCCTTGGTGAATCCATGCTGACTGTTCCTGATCACTTTCCTCTCCTCTAAGTGTTTCATAATTGATTCCTTGAGGACCTGCTCCATGATTTTTCCAGGGACTGAGGTGAGGCTGATTGACCTGTAGTTCCCCGGATCCTCCTTCTTCTCTTTTTTAAAGATGGGCACTACAAGTGTTAAATTTGCAAATGAATTTTAGTTCTGCTGTTTCTCTTTGAAGTGTGTTTCTGAAATTTTTTTGTTCAATGATAGTGACTTTTAAATCCGTAATAGAATGACCAGGGAGATTGAAGTGTTCACTTACTGGCTTATGTATGTTACCATTCCTGATATCCAATTTGTGTCCATTTATTCTTTTGCGGAGGGACTGTCCGGTTTGGCCAATGTACATGGCAGAGGGGCATTGCTGGCACATGGTGGCATATATAATATTAGTGGATGTGCAGGTGAATGAGCCCTTGATGGTGTGGCTGATGTGGTTGGGCGCTCTGAAGGTGTCGCCAGAGTAGATATGGGGACAGAGTAGGCAACGAGGTTTGCTATAGGGATTGGTTCCTTGGTTGGTGTTTCTGTGGTGTGGTGTGTAGTTGCTGGTGAGTATTTGCTTCAGGTTGGGGGGTTGTCTGTAAGCGAGGACTGGCCTGCCTCCCAAGGTCTGTGAGAGTGAGGGATCATTTTCCAGGATAGGTTGTAGATCATGGATAATGCGCGGGAGAGATTTTAGCTGGGGGCTGTATGTGATGGCCAGTGGTGTTCTGTTATTGTCCTTGTTGGGCCTGTCCTGTAGTAGGTGATTTCTGGGGACCTGTCTTGCTCTGTCAATCTGTTTCCTCACTTCCCCAGGTGGGTATTGTAGTTTTACGAATGCTTGATAAAGATCTTGTAGGTGTTTGTCTCTGTCTGAGGGGTTGGAGCAAATTTGGTTATATCTTAGGGCTTGGCTGTAGACAATGGATCGTGTTGTGTGTCTTGGATGGAAGCTGGAGGCATGTAGGTATGTATAACGGTCAGTAGGTTTCCGGTATAGGGTGGTGTTTATGTGACAGTCACTTATTTGCACTGTAGTGTCCAGGAAGTGGATCTCTTGTGTGGACTGGTCCAGGCTGAGGTTGATGGTGGGGTGGAAATTGTTGAAGTCCAGGTGGAATTCTTCAAGGGACTCCTTTCCGTGGGTCCATATGATGAAGATGTCATCAATGTAGCGCAAGTAGAGGAGGGGCACTAGGGGACGAGAAACAGACTTCAAAGAGAAACAGCAGAACTAAAATTCATTTGCAAATTTAACACCATTAATCTGGGTTTGAATAGGGACTGGGAGTGGCTGGCTCATTACAAAAGTAGCTTTTCCTCTCCTGGAATTGACACCTCCTCATCTATTATTGGGAGTGGACTACATCCCCCCTGATTGAATTGGCCCTGTCAACACTGGTTCTCCACTTGCGAAGTAACTCCCTGCTCTCCATGTGTCAGTATATAATGCCTGCAGCTGTGACTTTCACTCTATGCATCTGAAGAAGTGAGGTTTTTACCCACGAAAGCTTATGCCCAAATAAATCTGTTAGTCTTTAAGGTGCCACCAGACTCCTTGTTATTCCAGAAGGATGTTCTCAATGAAAGAGAAGTCAGAAAAAAGCCTCAAGAATGATTCAAAGGTTAGAAACCCTGCCTCTTAGTGAGAGACTCACCGAGCTCAATCTCTTTCGCTTAACGAAGAGAAGGTTACGGGGTGACTCGGTCACAGTCTCTAAGTACCTACATGGGGTGCTGGGTGTTAGGATAGAGATATTCAGGCCTGTCTACAAAGGCCTATACTTTAAGAATTTAGGTGTATTCTTATCACTTAGCTAGTTATCGAGGTAGAAAAAAAGTGATTTTAATTCCTTTTTTTCAGGTGTAAGGGACAGTCTGAGGCTCTGGTCTTAGGCTAAGTGAGGCCTTCGGCTAAGCAGCAGAGGCAGCCCTAAGCTGAGAAGTGAGCGGTCCCATCCTCACATCCCAGACTAGTCCCATGGAAATAAGGTGCTATTGGCTGTTAGGAATCCAATCCTGTCCTGATATTCCTGTCACCTCCAGAGAAAGGGAAGAGCCTAGAAGATGTAAAAGGAAACTTAGTTTAATAGCATCCTGTCTGGCAAGAACTCACTTATCAATAGCTGGGGTGTAAAATTCTTGCTTCTGTATTGTTTTATATGTTTATTTGCATGGTCTGTTTGGTTCTGTAATTGTTTCTGTCTGCTGTATAATTAATTTTGTTGGGTTTGTTAAGGTGGTGGGATATAATTGGTTAAAGAACCATGGTAGAGTATGTTAGAATTGGTTAGTTAAATTGCAGTAACATGATTGGTTAAGGTATAGCTAAGCACAACTCAAGTTTTACTATATAGTCTGCAGTCAATCAGGAAGTAAGGGGGGCGAATGGGAACAGGGAATGAGGGTGGGGAAATTGGAATCATGTTTTGCTAAGGGGGGAATAGGAATAGTGAATGGGAACAGGGATGGCTCTGTGGTGTCAGAGCTGGGAAGGGGGACACTGAGGAAGGAAACTTGGATTTGAGCTTGCTGGAAGTTCACCCCAATAAACATCGAATTGTTTGCACCTTTGGATTTTGGGTATTGTTGCTCTCTGTTCATGCGAGAAGGACCAGGGAAGTGAGAGGGTGAAGGAATAAGCCCCCTAACATCTTGGTGCCGTGACTCAGATGCATCGCATCGGATAGGTGAGTGGCAGCCTGTAAGTCCCCCCCGCCCACCCCCAACAGTCCACGCAGCTCTGCTTGGAGGGGGTATAGTGAACTCTCGTGATGGTGGCAAGCCAGGGAAAAGGATTTTTTGGATAAATGGATAAGGAAGAACCAGGGCCCATACCAGGAGCAGCGGTCAGCCTGGGATGAGATTAAAAAGGAAATGGATGCAGTGTTAGGGGACCCAGAGGGATGGGGGTGGCTGCAGAGCCCCCCCTCCTTTGGTATATGGGTAGTGGAAGAAGGTCCCTGCCCATGGGGACTTGATGCCCTCCAGAGAAAGGAGGCACTTCAGTCCACTTGTGAGAGGTTTGAAGTAAGGGCAGCATTATGGGAAGCTGCCAGTAAACTTTCAAGGTTGGTGCTGTTTCAGCAAGGGCTGCTGAAGGGGTGTCGAGTAGTTCGGGTGGTTAAAGATGATTTGGCCCATCAGGGTTTAGAGTCAGAAGCAGAGTTAACAGACCAGCTTTAGAGACAGGAGCTGGGACTTGGTCCTGGGGAAGTGGAGGAAAAAAGAAAAGGTTTCAACCTGAAAAATGGCCGGGTTTGCAGGAGCAGGTAATGACCCCCAGTCTTCTCCCAGAGCCAGGCTGAGAACCTGGGGGGAAGGGT
>NW_027056982.1:0-4161 GCF_011386835.1 Chrysemys picta bellii
GCCTCAAGCCCCTGCCTTGTGGTTTTTGGAAGGAGCCATCCAGATGCAGCAGAATCCACCCCACTCAGAAAGTTGTTCTGATTGTTAATTTCCACCCCCACCCACTAAGAACGGGCGCTGTATCTGAGCTAGATTTCACCCAGAGCACTTATTCCTGTTTCGAAACAGAGCGAGGCAGCCCCACTTTTGAACCCAGCCTGGGAAATTTACCACAAAAGGCACCAAATCTCCTCTTTATTGGGCTGATTAAAACAAAACACACGTGTGATTTTACTCAGCGTCCGGAAATGCCACCTGTCCTGGGCGAAGACAATGCGACACGGGAGATTGACCCAGGGCGTACGTGGTGAGCCGGCCCCTTAGGGCACGGATCTTCTTTCTGTCCTGTGCTGGCACAGCCCCGAGCATCACGCCGGGGGCTCCTAGGCACTAGGGTAATAGCAATAATAAATCACCACGGGGCAAGCTGCCCCTCCCAGCTCAGGGTCCAAGCCAAGGGCAGGCCCAGGCCGTGGCTCCTGGGACAGAGGAAGGGATGCCGTGTCAGAGGAAGGGTGGGCTCGTGGTTAAGGCTCTGGCCGGGACTCAGATGTGGGGTCAGTTCCCACGTTGGCCACAGACTCCCCCTGTGACCTTCGGCCAGTCACCCCGGCATTGGTTTGCAAAGGCTCATGTGACAATGAGAGGCGAGGCCTCCCGGCAGTCACAGGGAGCGAGATAAATAGTGAGAATCTCCCCCTTCCCCTCGCTGGGCCTCGTCCCCCATCTGTAGCAGGTGCCTTGTCTAGATGGCAAGGGCCGGCTCTGGCTATGTATGTTCAGCCCCACAGTTGGAAAGTGGCCGCTCATTCGGCAGGCCTGACTGGAGACACCTGGGGGGCTGGTGTTCAGAGGGACGGGCACCCACGAGTCCCGCTGGCGTTGGCTGGAGCTGCGGGTGCTCAGCACTGCTGGAAAGCAGGCCCCCAAGGGTCTCCGCTGGCCCCCCTCTGATCGAAGACCAGAGCACTGAAGGACAGAGCGGAGCAGCGTGATCGCAGTGCCAGGGATTTAATGACCCGTCCGGCGCACACATTACAGCTCTTGAGAGGGCAGGGGGTGCACCTTGCCCACACAGCACCAGACACCCCTGTAGGAAATGCCCCCGGAGTTCAGGCCCTCACCGCTCCTTCCCAAACAGCCCGGCGAGTCCTTCTCTGGCTCTCATCTGCCTGGCCCGGGGCAGAGAGCAACCATTCAAGGCTGTGCGTGGGAGGAGATGGCGCTGTGTTTCCACGGTAACCCTCTCAAAGCCCACAAACAGGCAGCACCTCCCAGCTGGCACCGTTGGCGAGGGGGATCCCCAGCAGCATCTCACAGATGGAGATGGCCTCTGGGAGCCAGGCATGCCGGGCCCAGGGGAGCTATGCAGGGACGTGGCCAAGGTGTGTCAGTGGGTGGAACCGGCTTCTGCTCCCTCTGGGCTTTCCCTTCCCCTCAGCAGCTCGGCCACAGCCTCTTCCATCAGCACCATCTCCAGCTGGCAGGTGGCAGCCACCTCGACTCTCATGGCATGGCCGTCACAAAGGATGGGTCGTGGGCCAGAGCGCCCAGGCCCCTGGAGAGCAGAGCCTGCAGGAGAAGAAAGGGATCAGCACAACCTGGCTGCTCGGGCTGTGGAGAAACGACCTCTGGGGTCTGTGCAGCTGATGCCTGCGCTTCCGAGCTTAGCACAAACCCGTGGAGCTGGGAACGTTCACACTTGGGAGCGAACCGGGCCTAGAGCAAAGTGTGAGCAGACGCTCGGCAAATTCCCCGTATGCAGCTTCGCTGGTGCGCCTCCATCCCGACCCCCAGCCCCTGCTATCCCAGCCCTGGGCTCCCCCGAGCTCCGCTGGTACCCCTCAATCCCGACCCCCAGCCCCTGCTATCCCAGCCCTGGGCTCCCCCCAGCTCCGTCAATGCCCCGTAATCCCGACCCACAGCCCCCGCTATCCCAGCCCTGGGCTGCCCCCAGCTCCGCCGGTGCCCCTCAATCCCGACCCACAGCCCCCGCTATCCCAGCCCTGGGCTCCCCCCAGCTCCGCCAATGCCCCGCAATCCCGACCCACAGCCCCCGCTATCCCAGCCCTGGGCTCCCCCCAGCTCCGCCGGTGCCCCGCAATCCCGACCCACAGCCCCCGCTATCCCAGCCCTGGGTTCCCCCCAGCTCCACCGGAGCCCCTCAATCCCGACCCACAGCCCCCGCTATCCCAGCCCTGGGCTCCCCCCAGCTCCGCCAATGCCCCGCAATCCCGACCCACAGCCCCCGCTATCCCAGCCCTGGGCTCCCTCCAGCTCTGCCGGTGCCCCACAATCCCGACCCACAGCCCCCGCTATCCCAGCCCTGGGCTCCCCCTAGCTCCGCCGGTGCCCCTCAATCCCGACCCACAGCCCCCGCTATCCCAGCCCTGGGCTCCTCCCAGCTCCGTCAATGCCCCGCAATCCCGACCCACAGCCCCCGCTATCCCAGCCCTGGGCTCCCCCCAGCTCCGCCGGTGCCCCTCAATCTCGACCCACAGCCCCCGCTATCCCAGCCCTGGGCTCCCCCCAGCTCCGCCAATGCCCCTCAATCCCGACCCACAGCCCCCGCTATCCCAGCCCTGGGCACCCCCCAGCTCCGCCAATGCCCCGCAATCCCGACCCACAGCCCCTGCTATCCCAGCCCTGGGCTCCCCCCAGCTCCACCGGTGCCCCTCAATCCCGACCCACAGCTCCTGCTATCCCAGCACTGGGTTCCCCCCAGCTCCACCGGTGCCCCTCAATCCCAACCCGCAGCCCCTGCTATCACAGCCCTGGGCTCTTCACACACATAGCTCCGCCGGTGCCCCTCAGTCCCGACCCACAGTCCCTGCTATCCCAGCCCTGGGGCCCTGGACTCTCCCCGGCTCCACCAGTGCCCCGCAATCCCGACCCACAGCCCCTGCTATCCCAGCCCTGGGCTCCCCCCAGCTCCACCGGTGCCCCGCAATCCCGACCCACAGCCCCTGCTATCCCAGGCCTGGGCTCCCCCGAGCTCCGCCAGTGCCCCTCAATGCCGACCCACAGCCCCCGCTATCCCAGCCCTGGGCTCCCCCCAGCTCCGCCAATGCCCCGCAATCCCGACCCACAGCCCCTGCTATCACAGCCCTGGGTTCCCCCCACCTCCACCAGTGCCCCTCAATCCCAACCCGCAGCCCCTGCTATCCCAGCCCTGGGCTCCTCACACACATAGCTCCGCTGGAGTCCCGCAATCCTGACCCACAGCCCCTGCTATCCCAGCCCTGGGGCCCTGGACTCCCCCCGGCTCCACCAGTGTCCCGCAATCCCGACCCACACCCCTGCTATCCCAGCCCTGGGTTCCCCCCAGCTCCACCAGGGCCCCGCAATCCTGACCCACAGCCCCTGCTATCCCAGCCCTGGGCTCCGCCAGCTCCACCGGTGCCCCGCAATCCCGACCCACAGCCCCTGCTATCCAGCCCTGGACTCCCCCAAGCTCCACCGGTGCCCCGCAATCCCGACCCACAGCCCCTGCTATCCCAGCCCTGGACTCCCCCAAGCTCCACCGGTGCCCCGCAATCCCGACCCACAGCCCCTGCTATCCCAGCCCTGGGCTCCCCCCAGCTCCACCGGAGCCCCTCAATCCTGACCCACAGCCCCTGCTATCCCAGCCCTAGGGCCCTGGACTCCCCCCGGCTCCACCAGTGCCCCGCAATCCCGACCCACAGCCCCTGCTATCCCAGCCCTGGGGCCCTGGACTCCCCCCGGCTCCACCAGTGCCCCACAATCCCGACCCACAGCCCTTGCTATCCCAGCCCTGGGCTCCCCCCAGCTCCACCGGTACCCCGCAATCCCGACCCACAGCCCCTGCTATCCCAGCCCTGGGCTCCATCAGTGCCCCTCAATCCCGACCCACAGCCCCTGCTATCCCAGCCCTGGGCTCCTCACACACACAGCTCCGCTGGTGCTCCTCACTCCCAACCCACAGCCCCCTTCCTGTGTCTATCCCACAGCTGGCTTTCTGCCTGCCTTACCGCTGTGCCAGCACCATTACTGATCTCTGCTTTCACCCCATTCCGATCCGTAGGCTCAGGGCTGGCAACTCCCCCCGTTCCATCCTGCCTCTGCCCCCGCCCCCTGGCCTCACCCCATCCCACTCCAGGA
>NW_027056983.1:0-4154 GCF_011386835.1 Chrysemys picta bellii
ATAACATACAAAAATATGTCAAAAGAACTTTAAGTTATAAAGTTAAGTACTTAATTTGGAAATGCCAGATTTATGGATATTAGAGAGACAAGGTGGGTGAGGCAATACCTTTTATTGGACCAATTTCTGTTGGTGAGCGAGAGATAAGCTTTTGAGCTTACACCAAGCTCTTCTTCAGGTCTGGGAAATGTAGTCGGATTAATAGAGGTCAGTGCAATCTAAGCTCTGCCCTCTTGTGTGACCATTGTGTGCACTGAATGAAGGAAGGGTCCTACGGAAAAAACAGTATGTGACCATGTAATTAAAGACTGTCATAAGGCATATGTACAAGAAGGCTGAACTAAGGTGGCATGGACAACTGCAAAACTGGCATTGCTTAACATTTTGTGTTTGACTTTGCAATCTAAGTCATGTTCTTCTAGTGTAGTTTTTGTGTGTAATTTTATGTATTTTTTTAATTGGAAAAAGTTTTAAAACAATTTCTATTCTGTGCAATGAAACAACCCCCACATAATGCACACTGAATCTTCAGTATTGCAGAACAAGTTTAGCTCCAGAGCTCACATTAGCAGGCAGCCAGAGAAGGCTGTTAGCCCAGAGACTGTGTACTGGGTCCAGAGGTGGGTGGGCGAGACTGATCTGTCTCTCTTTCTCCCCACTTCCAGGAGTGCGGGGTATCTACCCCATGTGGTGCCCCAATTGGAGGGATGGGCTGCTAGAGACATGTACAATGGCTAAGAGGGGTGACTGGAGGGAGCCCAGTATTGTTCTCTCTCTTCCTGCTGTTTTCTCAGCCCCCTAGGATGGAGTAGTTCCTGCCCCATGTGGTTAGATCACTGGGGCTATGATCCATTCCAGCGTGGTTGTTGGTGGAGTGGTCATGGGGAGCCCAGCCTATTTCTCTCCCCCTACCACCACCCTTGCAACAACTCCTCTAACAGCTCCCTACCGTTCCCAGTGCAGAGCCTCCCCCCCCCCGCCCCTGAGATATTTTCTTTTTAAAACATCGCTGTACTTTTAAAAATCTTTAAATTGAAAACAGTAATTTTAATACCAGATGTGGTATAACTTCTGTTTATGTGACTCTAATTCCCCCCTTTAATTCCACACACAGCTATAAATGTCTGTTTATCTCTAACATGTATCTCAGAAATACTTGTTCTTTACAGAATTAAAGAAAACAGTATCCACTTCTGTGTATTCTATGGGCTGCATAATTGCACCATCTCTCTTTCCAGCATCTCAAAATATAAATTGACAATATTTTTGGATTTACACTGGCCTCTTGGCCAAGGAAAATTCAGCTCTTGTTTCAGACTTGCAGTCCAGAATCTAAAGAAACAAATCTTTTTCCAGATCTTTGTTTGTATAGCTTTCAGACAATTATATAAATATAACCAGTAAGCGACTGAACTGTGGCATCTGGTTACAGCAATTGCGCCTAAGATTAAACGACAGAAAATGTCAATTACGTGCTCAACGTACAAATCATGTCTTTCATGCCTTACTTTTTGAAAGATGTAGTTTGGACTGCACTGCGCTTGAGTGTCTATTGCAGAAATTTATAGCGATGGTTTCTTCTGGTTTATTCACCCATTTAAGCCCATAAATCACCAGTTTAGATCCATAAAACAAGTCCAAAAAAGTGTACTCCTAGGTATCCTACTTACACTATCTGTAGGTTAAGGCCCAATCTTGGTTTAGAAACTAGTATTATTACTTCTGTAAATGTTGCTGTCATGCCTAGTGTTGCTGGGGGGCTAACTAAAGAGACCCTCTTGAAGCACAACTCGATTAACAGCCTCCAAAAGCCATTAAAGAACAGAGCCCCACACTCCTCTTCCCATTTCACTGTTTGCACTTGAAATGTCTAAAACCCCTCAAAGTCAACTGCTGTTTGTAATTTGACATGGCGACATACATCCAGTGCTATTTGCTATCTTTACGGTAAGTGTGAGTACTATGAAAAACTTGTTACCCAGACTGAATTATCTCAGGCACATGCAATCTTGAAATAACTGACCAGTAGTATGTCAGCAAGCACAAAGAAGAGAAACACCATCAGCGAAGCCAACAATACCATTGAACAACAGGGTAGCTTGACTCTTAAAGGCTAGAGGTACTGGGGTTAGCCAACCCTGATTACTCAAAAGGCACACCTGGGTTGGATCAGGTGGTTTCCTTTATCGATCAGCAGGAAATTGCAAAGAAAGAGAGAGGCTCCTGTAGCAAAGATCCTGAGGTCAGTGGAGTTTTGAAGCTAGAACCTAGTGAGTATGAGGTTCCAGTAGGAAATCCTGACTGGGTTTGGGCCAGGAAGCTGAACTCAGCCAGGCAGGGTCTGGGAGTCACCTATTAAAGCAGGGAAGGCCTGGGAGCACAGTGATCAGAGACTGCTAGGAGTGATCAGGCTCCAGCATAGAGTCCTGGGGTGTGGGGCTGAGGCTACAGGTGGGAAAGGCTGGGGAGTGATCTGACAAGAAGATAAAATGAATAGATTGCTTCAGCAATTTGAATTTTTTTTTTTTTTTAGTATATTTTATCTGAATAAACCCAGACCTCAAGAAGGGATGTTGTGAGTGGACAAAAGGGTGTGGAATTTAAGAAGTCCTTTGGGGAAAGGTGAGGGAAATGAGGCAGACTGGCTGTAGGGTGACCCCAGGCAAGGAGAGGGTGATTGGGAGGCAGTGGGCCTGATCACCAATACTCTATGTAGCGCCCTTCATTGAAGGATCTCAAAGAGCCTTACAAACCTGCTTGTTGAATGTATTAATCCTCACAGGATTTCTTTGAGGCCTTATTTGACTGTTTGTGAAACAGAAGCATAAAGAGTTTATTTGACTTCCCTATGATGAAAGTAAATGAACTCAAGAGTCCTGATTCCTTATCTTTTCTAACTAGCGGACTACCCTGCTGTCCTTCAAATAATCCTAATCTCCTTCTCTTCTAGCACCCAAACTCAAAAAGCAAATAAGGAAGCGCTCTTGGGGAAACTAACAATTAAAAAACTCTGACAAACCACTCTTGTTTCCAGAGACTCTAGTTGCAGGGATATGGATACTCACATTGTGGGATACAATCCACACCAGTAAGTGGTTGTGTTACTGCCTGTAACCCTGGGTGCCATAAATGCTCTGCTGCTGTAGCTCACAGCCTGAATACCAGTAGACAAGCAAAGACTGAGTTAACCAGCTGTGGTTCACCAATTCTGATTCTGGCAACCTCCTTGTTACACTCCAGTATCCACCAGCTTTGGTTACACC
This sequence comes from Chrysemys picta bellii, assembly GCF_011386835.1. Classification (NCBI taxonomy): domain Eukaryota; kingdom Metazoa; phylum Chordata; order Testudines; family Emydidae; genus Chrysemys; species Chrysemys picta. The sequence goes on from NW_027056983.1 coordinate 3,264, forward strand.
CGGCAAGAGGACCACAACATGCCCCAGTCTCTCATTTTCACAAAACTGTGTGGTTTGCAGTTTCCAGCCCTTTCTTCGACCATGCAGAGGAACAATCGTTTGTTTGGTCCTCTGAAGAGACAAAATGCCCAGCTTTATCATTTCAAGTGGCTTACCATTCAAACATAGCACTGGGTTGGTTCAGATAAAAAGTAAAGCAAGCTTATTAACAAAAGGAGACCAGATTTTAAGTGATACCATGTAGAAGGAATTAAGTTAGAAAAGGTTACAAACAAAAGTAAAAATACATTTTCTGATGCTAAAACTTTAATAAGAATGGTCTAGGTATCAGGTAAGATTTTTACCACAAACTTCTTACAGCAAGACAGCTGACTGCCCCATGGTGAAGATTTCTCCTCAAAGACTAAAGTGCTCAGTTTCTTTGTCATTTTAGGTGAAAAGATAACATGGGGCTCTTTGCCCTTTGTCTTTTATAGTCCAGTGAACCTTTGAAATGGATCCTTCTGAAGATTACCTTCCAAAGGAAAGTTCATTCAAGCTGTAAGGACAGAGGCTGGGGCTGAAGGAAATTCTGTGGGGGTGGCTTCTTCCTGCCTCCTGTTTGCTAAAATGCAAATTGAGCTGTTTCTGCCCTCTGATTCAAACGAATTACTGCTGGACATGTGATTGCTGATTGATTCTGATGAACACCGGACTGGAACAGTGCTTCTATAGCGTGATGCCAACTTTTCCCAACCTCGTGCTAAAAATGTCCCAAATCTGGTGAAAAATTCCCAGATAACGTTCTTTTACAGTGCTTCTATATCCTGGGAAATTTCTCAAAATCTGGGAATTTGTGAGTAAAATGTTTTGAATGAAAATTCCCTATTTCCCAAGTTGAAACATTTTACT
>NW_027056984.1:0-4154 GCF_011386835.1 Chrysemys picta bellii
AGCAGACTGTCAAAGGCCAAACCCCTCTCACCACCAGCTGTGTAGCTCCCCCTTGCTTTTGGTCTGTCTTAGGCACCATCCTGGCCCTCATCCCCGTGGCATCAGAGCACTGTCCAACCTCGATTGCATTTATTCTAACCGCCCCCTGCAGGGCACGGCCTGGCTGCTACCTCCACTCAACAGACAGGGAACTGCAGCACAGAGGGAATAAGGGATTTGCCCGAGGCCACGCAGAGCATCTGTGGCAGAGCTGGGAAATGACCATGGGTCTCCTGGGTCCCAGGCTGGCACCTTCTCTTCCAACCTCCTGCCCCCTTTGTCCCTGGTTCAGTGGGAGCTGTCAGAGCTCTCTGGGGTACAGGAGCTGGCTAGTGCCCAGATGGAACTACATTGCCTATTGCACATATCTCGCTTTTCCCAAACATTGAGTCTGCTGCTACAACCATCCCAGGGCCAGCCAGGATCCTTGCAGCTGGTCAGTGCTCAGTTTTGAACTGTGCTAAGTAGGGAAGACAAAATAGATCTTCCATCACTAGCGCAGCTCTGTGTTACTGGGGACTCACTGCTGGCTCAACCCAACCAGCCCTCCTCACACAGAGCCTGTAAATCCTCCAGCCCTGCTGTTCTCCTTTGTATTTCGCCAGTGCCCAGAGGGCTCAGTCCCGGATCAGGGCCCCTCGGTGCTAGACATTGTACACACACAGCCCCATTCCCCCCCACGCTGGGTCTCCTGAATGGCTCCTGCCCGAAGGCGGGACGGCTCTATTCCTCACCCAATGTCTCCTGCTGGCAGAGATGCTCTGAGAGATGTCTACGCTCTGGGTCTCTGGGCTTCCCGGGCTGGGAGGCAAGCGTGGCTGTCTCCGGGCGGTTCTGCTGACTCTCCAGCAGCTGCACTTCAGGTGTCCTAATGCAGCCCTAGTCCTCTCCAGCGCTCAGGGGCACTGTCCTGGCATCGGACTGTCCTGGTAAATAGAACAATGGCTCCTGGCAACCTGAGAATGCCTGTTCCCACGGCAACCTCAGTGCCATTCCCTATGCAAGTGATGGTGTCAGCAAAGGTGATGGAGGTGGTCAGGCCTAGTGGTTGGAGCTGGACTCAGGGGGCGGGGCAGGGCATGGGTGGAGCAAGGCTGGAGCGAGACCAGGGCTGGAGTAGGAGTAGGACTAGGAACAGGGCTGGAGTAGCTCAGCCTGTTGCCTGTGTCAGGCAGGAGCGAGTTCCTGGCCCTGGAGTGATGTTGAGCTGACTGAGATGCTGCTGTGAGACTGATATACCTGCTCTGGGAGACACAAGGCCAGTTCCTGGCTTGTGGATTGGCTGGAGCCCAGCACAGGAGGGAATCAGCACCTTACAGATGACTCCCGAGACGCTTGGCTCCCGGCCCCGCTGGGTATTGACATGTCAGGTGCAGGGGGCGAGGTGCAGCGCCAGGGAGGAGATTGGGGCGGCAGGAGCACTCAGGTGGGGCTGAGGGGGCAGGTGCTGAGGAGCTGCGGCCGGCTGGCCAGCAGAGAGGAGGAGCAGCAGCTCGGCTCTGGGGGGCCCAGCTGCAGCTCCACACAGGGCGCTGCCAGAGCCTGGCAGGCGGCTGGCTGAATTGGCACTTTGTGATCTGGCACGGGCGGGAGCCAGCTCCCCACAGCTGAACGCTCCGCAGCGCCGGTGGATTCAGATCCAAACCAGGATCTGGCTCCAAATTTACAGCTGGCCCCTTCCCCCGATCTGGAGCAGCCCGCATCGTGTGGGGGTGGTTGATTTCACAAGAGAGGGGGCTTCCCACAGACTCTCCAACTCCCTCACTGTGACAAAGTGGGACTGTTCTTAATGTTTCCTCTGAATACTGGAGGGGTGCCTCAGTTTCCCCTATGCATTTCTTAAGTCTCTAGGTGGAGGGATAAAGGCCAGTGTGCATAAATGGCCGACACACTGATTCCTGGCAACTAATGGCCGGGGCCCTTCTCCCCCTCCGAGGGGATAGCTAAAGGTGTTGGAGAACAAAGATCAGGTGACCTCCTGGCCCAGGAAAGAGACAAAGGCCAGAAAGGAGGGGCTGGAGGGGGGTTTCAGTTGGGAGCTGGCTGGGGAGGAGGAGTGAAGTGCAGATGTGGGTGTCTGGCTCACTGCCCCCAAAATGGACCCATCTGAGGGGTCCTTTTCTCTGTACCTACAAGCTGTTTTAGACCGTGTTCCTATCATCTAATAAACCTCTGTTGTACTGGCTGGCTAAGAGTCACATCTGACTGCGAAGTGGGGCTGCAGGACCCTCTGGCTTCCCCAGGACCCCGCCTGGGCGGACTCACTCTGGGAAGTGCAAGGAGGGGCAGAGGATGCTGAATGCTCCAAGGTCAGACCCAGGAAGGTGGAAGCCCTTTGAGCTTCTGACCCAGAAGACAGTCTGCTCCCAGAGAGGAGACTTCACCAGAGTCCTGACTGGCTTCATAGGGAGCAGCTCCAGAGCATTGTCCGGGGACTCCATGACACACACCTCTCATGCTTCTTCCCATTTGCCTTTAATCACCCCCACGTGGCCCATGTTGGCCACCAGCTACCTCCCTGTCTGGACCCTTACCTGGCCCCATCATGGCAGTGGCTGAGCATGCGGGGGTTGTTGTATTTAGCCTCTCAACCCCCCCTCCCCCGCCCCATGTAGCAGGGACCTGCTCTCCCTAGTTTGCTGAGGCCCAGAGCGACAGGGACTCACCTGATCTCACACAGAAGACTTACAGCAGAGCTGGGAACTGAACACAGCTCTTCTGAATCCCAGCCCAATGCCTCATCGACCAGCCTGTGGTGCCTTCCCGTGCCCTGCCACCTGCCCCGCCAAACCCTCCTCCCTGTCTCCGTCCCCTCCGGGCTGGACTGGTGCGACCCCTTCTGTCTGGCCACCCCAGACTCCCTCCTGTGCGCATGCCGCTGCCCACTTCCTCACTGGCACCAGGCTAGACAGCTGGCACCGGGGCACTTGGTAGACATGCGCCACCCAGCCAGGAGCCCAGGGAAGGCTCGGTGTGGCTGGCGATGCAATGGAAAAGCAGAGGCGGGCAATAGAAGATTCTCCTACCTGGAGTCAGGAGTGGGCAGAAGCCAACGTGTATATGGGCCACCCACTTTCTGCTGCCAGTGGCGGAGCTGAAACGGCCGGATCAGCTTTCCCAGCGGCACGTGCCAGCTCTCGCTCTGCCAGAGCCAAGCCTGGCAGTGAGGGGATGAGGCTGTGCCAGCCAGCAGGGGGCATGTCACAATGGGCAGGCGAGTCACAAGCCAGCCAATGTGTGACTGCCCAGCCCTGGGATGCCCCAGCCCAGACTAGGTCTGGCCTGGCCGGGGCTTTAGAGCCTGTCCTTCCCCACCGGGGTCATGGGAGGGATCTGTGACGGGATGGATCACAGAAACCCTCTGGGAGCTGCCACCTGATGTGCCAAGACTACCTCTGCTCCTGTTTTCCCTGCCAGCTCAGGACTCCAGCACCCTGTGTTGCTGAGCCAGACACTCCCGTCTGCTCCAACAAAGACCCAGGGTCTGAATTACTTGCCCCAAAGCTGCAGGTTTACCTGAAAGCAGCTCACAGAAGTGTGCTTGTCTTTAGCACTCAGATGCCCAACTCCCAATGGGGTCTAAACCCAAATAAATCCGTTTTACCCTGTATAAAGCATATGCAGGGTAAACTCATCAATTGTTCGCCCTCTATAAACACTGATAGAGAGATATGCACAGTTGTTTGCTCCCCCAGGTATTAATACATACTCTGAGTTAATTAATAAGTAAAAAGTGATTTTATTAAATACAGAAAGTAGGATTTAAGTGGTTCCAAGTAGTAACAGTAAGTCACCAAGCAAAATAAAATAAAATGCACAAATCTATGTCTAATCAAACACTCAATACAGATAAGATCCTCACCAGTTCTAGAATGCTCCCTTTTACAGACTAATTTCCTTTTAGCCTGGGTCCAGCAATCACTCACACCACTTTGTTCCAGTTTCTTCCAAGTATCCTGGGAGGTGGGGAGGCTCCCTCTTTATCCAGCTGAAGACAAAATGGAGGGGTCTCCCACGGGTTTAAATAGACTTGCTCTTGTGGGTGGAGACCCCCCTCCTCACTCCTATGCAAAGTCCAGCTCCAAGATGGAGTTAGAAGTCACCTGGGCAAGTCA
>NW_027056985.1:0-4153 GCF_011386835.1 Chrysemys picta bellii
GCTGCGAGTCGGGAGTGAGGGGCACCGGCAGGACTGTGAGGTGGGGGCCCCAGGGGCAGGGCAGCTGGGGGCTGCGAGTCGGGAGTGAGGGGCACCGGCAGGGCTGTGAGGTGGGGGGAGGCCAGAGCTGCGATCTGCAGTTGACACTGAACAGTGAGGGGGGGCGCAGCTTGGCCGAGGCTGGGGGGGGGGGGGGCAGCTGAGTTTCCGGTGTTTCGCTGTCCTAGGAGCAGATGCCCCCTGGGGGTCACAGCTCTGGCAATCCGGGCGGGGGGGCAGGAGAGTTTGCTGGGGACCACGGGCTGAGGCGTGGTGGTGGGGGGGGGTCATGTCCCAATGGGCCCCGCGTCCTAGGGCCGCTCGCTGCCCGGTGGGGGACCCACTCCCCTGCTCCACTGGCACAGATGATCCCACTCGCCAGCCTCTCCTGAGGGTCACTGGGATGGTTGTGGGGTGTGACGAACTGGGACTGTTCTTACTGTGGTGTGTGAATGCTGACAGGGGAGTGTGACTAGGATGGTCTGCATCGGGGATGGGAGCCGGCCCAAGGGAACATTACCTGAGCTTGTAACATGAGAACCCAGGAGGGGGTTGGAGGTCAGATGACTCCGGGGCCCGGAAACTGAACAAAGGCTGTGGGAGGGGTCGCTGAGGGCAGAGGGCTGGAAGCAGGCTGGAAGGAGGCTGGAGAGATGGCTGGGAGGCAGAGATGGCTCTGACCCCCCAAGGGGGGTGGGCCGGCATGCCCTGGGACCCCAAGCTGGACCTAACTGAGGGGGCCCTGTTGTCTGTGCCTGCAAGACCTGTCTTGGACTGTATTCCTGTCATCCAAATAAACCTTCTGCTTTACTGGCTGGCTGAGAGTCATGGTGAATCGCAGGAAGCCGGGGGTGCAGGGCCCTAACTCCCCCACAATCCGCAACAACTGGTGGCAGCGGTGGGATCTACTGCACCCCGTGGACGGCGCTTCCTGCAGTAAGTGACTGGGGAGCAGTAAAACGAAGGGGGATTGACGGGGACCAGGCCTGCTGAAGAGTGGGAGAGAGACGGTTATTACCCCTGGGAGTGTGTGACCAGCGAGAAGGACTTTTGCAGTAACAGGGTCCCCCGGGGGGATCGCAGCGAGTGGTCCCAGGGCGGAGGAGTCTGCAGCTCGACCCTGGCAGAGAGGTGGTGACCTCGAGAAGGGCTGGCACACTAGGGGTCCCCCTGGGAACTGTGGGGAGCTGTGAGCACACAGGCCGGTGAGTGGCCAGCAGGAAGATGTATGCCAAGCGGCTTAAGAGCGACCTGGTGGAGCTGTGCAAGCAGAGGCAGCTGCGCATTGGGAGGCTCACCAAAGAACAGCTCATTGCCCAGCTGGAGGCGGAAGATCGTGCGAATGAACTGATCCCTGTGTCTCAGGGAAGCAGCCTGGCAAATGCAGCGCAGGCACCAGTGTCTGTCCCAGCTGGGAGTGGTCAGCCGGCTGCTGAGGGCTTCCCGAGACCCCTCCTTCCTATACCTAGGGGAAGGGTGGGGAGGAGCCCAGCAAATACCGAAGGCGCCGTGACCCCCCCGGCCAGCAGGGGGTCCCCCCGGCGAAGCTCGCCGGCCAGCAGAGGATCCTCCCGGCGACGTTCGGCATCCGGGGAGCGGAATTGGCTGGAATGGGAGAAAGAGCTAAAACTGAGAGAGCTGGAGGATCGTGAACGACAGAGACAGCATGAACGGGAGGAGAATGAGAGACAGAGACAGCATGAAGAGCGACAGCGTCAGCATGACCTGGAACTGGCGAGATTGAAGGGCAGCGAACCCCCGGCTGCGGTGAGTGAGGGGGGACCCAGGACTGCACGGAGCTTTGATAAGTGCATCATGGCCCCATACAAGGAAGGGGAGGACATGGATGACTTCCTGGAGGCCTTTGAGACGGCCTGCGAGCTGCACCGGGTGGATCCCGCGGACAGACTCCGGGTCCTTACCCCCTTACTGGACCCAAATCCGTGGCATTGTACCGCCAACTGGGAGAGGCAGAGAAAGGGGACTACGAACTATTCAAAAGGGCCCTGCTACGAGAGTTTGGGCTGACTCCTGAGATGTACCGGGAAAGGTTCCGGGGTCAAGATAAAACCCCTGAGATCTCATATTTGCAACTAGCCGTCCGCATGGAAAGATACGCCAGCAAGTGGGCTGGTGGGGCCCAGACGAAGGAGGACCTGATTAAACTGCTGGTACTGGAGCAACTGTATGAGCGGTGCCCATCCGACCTGAGGCTGTGGTTGGTGGACAGAAAGCCAGAGAACCCGCGACACGCCGGGCAGCTGGCTGATGAGTTTGTAAAGAGCCGGTCAGGGGGTGGCAGGGAGGAGCCCCAAAGGAACAGGCCCGCCGCGATGCAGAGAGAGAGTCACCCTGGGACCTCCCAAAGAGGGAATATGGGGAATCCCCCCCCACGGGGAATGCCCAGCGTCAGGGACAACCGACCGGCTCGAGGGGACCCACGGGACCTGAGCTGCTATTACTGCGGCCGAGAGGCCACGTTCGGGCCCAGTGCCCCAAGCTCAAGGACAGACTGAGCAGACCGAACCCGCATAGGGTTAACTTGGTAGAGGCCCAGACGGACGAGGGGCAGGCTTCTCACGCAAGAGGGGCTGGCAGCTTATCAACTGCTCAAGAGAGAGAAGGGCCCCAGGCCAGCTCCTCTAGGGGGCTGGATGCCCCAGACTCAGGGTTTTTGGTTTATACGGTGGGCGCGGGGCTGTCCCTCCGGAGAGAGTACCTTGTTCCCCTGGAGGTGGATGGGAGGAAGGTCAATGGATACTGGGATACGGGCGCAGAGGTGACGCTGGCCCGGCCCGAGGTGGTGGCCCCAGATCAGGTGGTGCCCAACTCCTACCTGACCCTGACGGGGGTGGGCGGAACACCAGTCAAAGTGCCCGTGGCAAGGGTACACCTGAAGTGGGGGGCCAAGGAGGGCCCCAAGGATGTGGGGGTACACCCGTATTTGCCCACTGAGGTATTGATGGGGGGGGACCTGGAGAACTGGCCAAGCAACCCCCAAAAGGCACTGGTTGTGACCCGCAGTCAGAGCCGGCGAGGGGCCCTGCGCCCTGGCCTTGGGGGGGGTGCCTTGCCTGAGGCGCAGGACCCTAACCTGGTGGGGAGGGAACGCCCAGGGACGCGGCTCAGGGAGGCTGCAGCTTCGGACCCAGCGGGCGAGAAAGAGCAGGTGGCCATCCCTGTCCCAGCTGCTGAGTTCCAGGCCGAGCTACAGAGAGACCCCTCCTTGCGGAAAATAAGGGACCTGGCCGACCTCAATGCGGTACAGACCATGGAACGAGGTGGCCGGAAAAGGTTCCTGTGGGAGAAGGGGTTCCTGTACCGAGAATGGGCTCCCCCAGGGAAAATGGAGTCAGGGGGGATCAGGAGGCAGCTGGTGGTACCCCAGAAGTATCGCCGCCAGCTGCTGTGCCGGGCCCATGACATTCCCCTCTCAGGGCACCAGGGAACCTGGCGTACCCAGCAGAGGCTGCTACGGAGCTTTTACTGGCCTGGGGTCTTTGTTACTGTCCGACAGTACTGCGGATCCTGTGACCCCTGTCAGAGGGGGAGGAAGGCCTGGGACAAGGGGAAAACAGCTTTAGGACCCTTGCCCAGCATAAAGGATCCTTTCCGGAGGGTGGCCAAGGTTAAAAGGGCGGCTCTAAACCAAGAGAGCCCAAAGCACAGACCTCCAGACTGGAGCGCTGGGAGAAGACACAGCCCAGTTGGAACCCCAGAGGTATGGGGGTGGGAAAAGGGCACAGGCCGCATAAACCTTCCCACATGCGAACTGCGTGTGCCATCAAGCACCCCCGACCTAAGGGGGGGCGTGGAACGGAAGGGGGCTGGTGTAACTCCCACCAAGGAACTGGAGGGATGCGGGGGCATCCATGGGAACGGGGGTAGGTTCGAACTTCCCCGGGTCACTGGCTAAAGTGACCCTGCTCAGTTCGGTCTCGAAGGGGGAGAGATGTGACGAACTGGGACTGTTCTTACTGTGGTGTGTGAATGCTGACAGGGGAGTGTGACTAGGATGGTCTGCATCGGGGGATGGGAGCCGGCCCAAGGGAACATACCTGAGCTTGTAACATGAGAACCCAGGAGGGGGTTGGAGGTCAGATGACTCCGGGGC
>NW_027056986.1:0-4149 GCF_011386835.1 Chrysemys picta bellii
CATCTGCAGCCAGAGGCTGGTGGCGACCCCATGATCTGCTGGGAGCTACTGGGGCTCACATTGGGCTGAAGTGGAATAAAAATGGTGCCTAGCTCTCATGCTGGGCCCTGCCCAGGGGTGAGAAGGGAGAACGGTCTAAATCCCTCCATCCTGACATGATTCCAGGAGCTGAGGCCCTAGGCAGGGGCTTGTAGCACCTAGGCCTTCATCCTGTCATGGGCCTCATATAGGGGGAGGATTAGGAGGAACAGGCCAACAGCCACATTGGGTCAGACCAATGGCCCAGTGTCATGTCTCTGACAATGGTCAGTGTCCGATGCTTCTGGCAGGTGGAGGTTTAGGGACACCCAGAGCATGGGATTGTGTCCCTGAGCATCTTGGCTAATAGCCATTGCTGGACCTATCCTCCAGGAACTTCTCTCATTCTTTTTTGAACCCTATTATGCTTTGGGGCTTCACAATTCCCTTTGTGAGTTTTAAACCTGCTGCCTAATAATTCCCTTGGATCACCCCTGGTTGTTGCAGTGTGTGAAGGGGTAAATAACACTTCCCTAGTCACTTTCCCATGAAGTCACAGCCCTCTATCATAGCCCCCGTAAGTGTCTCTTTTCTAAGCTGAACAGTCCAAGTCTTTGTAATCTGTCGTCATATGGAAGCTTATCCAGCTCCCTAATCATTTTCATTGCCCTTCTCTGCATCTTTTCCAATTCTTATATATCCTTTTAGAGATTGGGCACCCAGAATTGCATGCCGTATTCAAGGTGCGGCCATACCCTGGCTCTATAGAGAAGCATAATGATATTTTCAGTTTCATTCTCTAGCTCTTTCCTAGTGGTTTCTAACACTCTATTGGCTTTTTCGACAGCCGCTACACATTGAGCGGATGTTTTCAGAGAATTCTCCACGATGACTCCAAGATCCCTTTCTTGTGTAGTAACAGCTAGCTTAGACCCCACCAGTTTGTGTGTGTAGCTGGGATTATGTTTGCCAATGTGCATTACTCTGCACTTGTCACCACTGAATGTCATCTGCCATCTTGTTGCCCAGTCATCCAGTTTCCTGAGATCCTTTTGTATCTCTTTGCAGTCAGCTTTGGCCTTAACTATCTTGAGTAGTTTTGTATTGTCTTCAAATTTTGTCACCTCACTGTTCACCCCCTATTCGCACACCAGGAAATACTCTGTGATGGTGCCACCTGGGAGTCACTTCCCTCGGGGCAGACTGGGAGCTGCATGGCTAGGGACATTTGCCTAACCCATATGGCCAGACCCTGTCTCCCTGCAGTGTTGGGACCCCAGAGAGATGTTTATGAGCCTGCTACTGTGGTGGCTCTTTTAGCTCAGGTGGTAGCAGCTCATCCCAGAGGTCCAGGGTTCAATCCCTGATCCCGACAAGCTACCCGGTTATGCTATATTTAAAACTAGCCTAGAGAGAACAGTCCTGCTCTGGGACAATGGACCAGATGGGATCTAGCAGGGCTGTTCCCTCTTTGACACTGTGACTCATTCAGGGTCACCACCGCCCGGCGCAGGAGGCAGGGTGATGGGGCATTGCCCACGCAGGCTGCACCACGGGAGCACCTGAGTCACTGCGTGTATAAGACACCGCCTTATGGGGCAGGAAACCCAGCGGGCGCTAACAGCAGAGCACACGGGGCACCCACCCAGCCCGCTACCCTTGGCCCCAGAGAGGAAGACGCCTGCATGACTGAGATATCCGAGGGGATCCTGAGCACATGCCCAACTTGCCTGGAGAACCTCAGCGGGACGAGGAGGACCCAGGAACACGGGCTGGGGTCTGTCCCCTCCCTGCGGTGCGGCAAGTCAGCTCCTTTGCTGGCTGATGAGGAACCTGCTGCTCCATGTGTTGCTCATTCTCTGGGGGTAGCAGTCGGGTTCCTTCCCTTTTTTGCTCCTTCGTGGTGCTGGGGGAAAGCTCAAAAAGCAGTTTGGTTTTTCCTCTTTTCAAAAACAGATCAGAAATGGGGGTCTCACCTACCCTGCCATCCCTGGAAGCCTGGGGGTGACTGAGGAGCTGGCAGGACTGACAGCATCACACCCTGTGCAGGGGAAACCTCACTGCCTGGCAGGGGACATGATTATTTGCTGACAAAGTTTTAGAACCTATTTGATCCAATATCTGCTCCCAGTTACACCAGTGTAAATCCTGAGTCACACTATTGCCTTCACTCTAGATTTACACTGGTGTAACTGGGAGCAGAGTTTGGCCCTTTAGCTTCATCCTTTTCATTTTTGCAGATGCCCATTTAACTCAAATGCCTGAGACACAGCGGGGAGAAAAACTCTTTTAGCTAAAGATGCTACACACAGATCCCTGCCCCTTTAATTATTGTCAGGCTTGAGCCAAAGTGCATCCTGCTCAGTGCTGGGGGAGGGTAAGAGCCAGGGTGTGGCCAGGACAGGGTTATCAGAGCCATTTCCCTCCTTTCCAGATCCCCCCTCTCATGAACTGGCCACCTGTGAGCCCCCGGTGATAAAGCCACCAAATTGCACCTGACAGTCCCGGGCCTCCTCATCCGGGAGGGTCCAGCATGGGCTAGGAGCCGGAAATGTTCTGGTGAAGGGCTGGAGAAGTTGTTAGACCAGGCCGCCTTTGCAACGTGCTCTGAAGAGCTTGAGATTATTACGCGGGTGCAGGGATCTGAGGTGACATCCCCTCCTCCCCAAATCCTGTTCTTTCCTGCCCCAAGGAGGCAAGACCCCCATCCCTTGTCTAGAGCCCAGATGGGTCATGGAGAGCCCCCCCTCCCCGCACACACTGGGATTCCTGCCCCAATTCAACTACAGCAACAACAATAATGGACCAGACCGAGGCGCTGCCAACCCACCGGCTTGTCGAAGCGTGTCACATCGGCAGTGACGTCCCTGAGGCTGACACTGGGGGTCTGCTCAGTTACACCGGTGGTCCCCAGCTTCACATGTGAGAGGAGCCTCATGGGTAAGATCAGGGCCGGGCAGGAAGGGAGGGGTAAGTGGGACCAGATCTTCTCTGAAAAATTAGACCTGGCTACATCTCCACTTGTCCCCCTGAGCGCTGCAGTTAGGTCAAGCTGACCCCCAAGGAGATGTTCTCTGGGCTCTTATTGTCCGTTCTGTGTCTTCCTCTCCTTAATGTCCCAGGCTGAGAACAGGGACAGAGCCCCCACGGGTGTGGGCAGGGGCTGAGCACCCAGCTGGGAGGGGGTGCTGCAGGATACCCCTCTGGTTTAGGGGTGCAGGGCTCTGGGGGAGGATCAGGCTGTAGATGAGACATGGGATTAGGGAGCAGGAGAGTCTGGCTCTGGGTTCAGCAGTGCAGGGAGCTATCCCAGCCCACAGGCAGCCAGGACTAATGGGCAGAGCCAGGGTGGTCAGGAACCAGAGGTGGGAGTCAGCAATAGAGCCTGGAGCTGGAGTCAGTAGCCAGAGGATGTGAAACAAGGCGGGAGGGGAGGGACCGGACCGAGGCAGGGCTCAGCAGGCAGCTACACCACTGCAGGTAGCCAGGGATTCACTGATACGCTCCCACAACTTCCCGGGCCGCCTCCTTCTTGCTTGATAGCGCCTCGGAGCCAATGGGAGAGGCCGGACGCCACCTCCAATGGGGAGCCCCGTGGCCGGTGCCTCGGGCGCGCAAGGGTCCCGGCGGCGGCCCAAAGAGCCAGAGCCGTAGCAGGGGCGCGGGACGAGCGCACGGGGCGGGCGCGCGCGCGCGGGCTTGGCGGGAAACACGGCTCGGGGCTGCTCCCCCTCCCCCCCGCTACAAACAGGCGAAGGGTCCCGTCTCCTCTCCTGCCCCGCCCCCCACGCAAGCCCCGTCACGTGATACCCCCGGCGGCAAGAAGCCGTTGGGAGAGCAGGGCGCGGGGCGAGTGCACGGGGCGGGCGCGCGGGCTTGGCGGGAAACAGGCGCTTGAGGCCGGCTGAGCGGGATCGGGGCTGCTCCCCCTCCCCCGCGCTACAAACAGGCGAAGGGTCCCGTCTCCTCTCCTGTCCCGCCCGCCACACAAGCCCCGTCACGTGATTCCCCCGGGCGGCAAGAAGCCGTTGGGAGAGCGGGGCGCGGGGGCGCGTGGCGGGCTCGCCTCCTGCCGCGCGCGGAGCTCCGGGGCCGGGCTGCTGGAGCCACGCTCGGCCGGGGTCCGTGCAG
>NW_027056987.1:0-4149 GCF_011386835.1 Chrysemys picta bellii
CACTGGCCACTGTCGGAAGACAGAATACTGGGCTAGATGGACCTTTGGTCTGATCCAGTATGGCCATTCTTATGGTCTTAGATTCCAGCACTGATAACTGATAACTCAGTTAGGGGGCTTTAAATGAAATGATGGATCTGCTTCCAGTCCAGTTTTAAGTACCCAGGACAGCAACTCTATTCTAGCAGCCACACCCTCACTGATACCAAGCGGAGGTCTGATGACAATATTGGCCCTATTCTTTGTCATTAGCCAGAATAATTGGACTTGAAGCTATCATGCTACCAGGAAACCAACAGCCACTGCTAATTTCCAGAGTCAGGTCAATTCAGGTGTCTAGAGAGGTAGATGTTTCCAACAATATCCTCCAGTTATACCAGTAAAGATAGGTCTTTAGGATGTCAAAGCAGCTATTAATTAATGGAAACAGAATGACACTTAATTTCTCTCCGCACCCCACCTTAACATGTTCTTGGACCTTCCTGCAGAAAGACCCAGGCTATTAAACTTTAGGAATTATTCCAAACTCTCTGCTGCTTAAAGAAAGCCCTACATCTCCCAGTAAAGCTGTGGGATCCATGTTTTACCAAGACGAATGCAATAGGTAGCGGTATATACCTGTCCATCGGCAGACGTTTTGTGAGGAGGCTGGAGATCACTGCCTCTACGTGATGGTGAGCGAGACTGCACACTGCCTCCACCAGGAACTGCCTCAAGCTGCCCTCCTGGATAGTAGGCATGCAGCTATATATTTTATTCATGATATCTGGCACCTGGAAGGAACAAAACCAGAAAGAAATGTCTCTTTTTCTTTCTCTCCATTCATTCTACAGAATAAAAACCTTTATTTAGCCAGTTAGCCAGTTGCTGCTTTTTTAGAAATTCCTCACTTCAAGAAACAAATCTTCAAATATGTCTGCGTAACTTTAACCCACAAAAATTGCCCACACTTGGCTGTAAAAATTAACACTGACACACACATATACATACCAGGTAATTTAATGTGGTGGTGCCCAGCTATGCATTAAATAAACCAGTTCGCATGCACAAAAGAAGGCTTTGCTTGCCCACATTTTGCAGGTGTGATTTAAGCAGCCAAATCCCGACCATTTGCCTCGAAGAATGCAGAGTTCATAAACAACCACAAGCACAAAATATGCAAGTGTTTTAAACACAGTGTGCAAATGCCTGGGACTATGAACAGGTGATGACCTCTCATAGTCATTCCTAGCCCTTCACATCTTCAAAACACTGGGTAAACATGGCAGTTCTGCTGCGAGGGTTCCCTGTCCTGAGGCCTTTCACCAGCCTTGTTAGAAGATTTGTGGAGTGCTCCTTTCATCTAGCCCTAACGCACTGGGCTCCAGAATAAGGCATATAAATAGTGGATCCCAAAGACACTATAGTTTTCTCTCTCCCTTCTATTCTTAAAGGGTACATCTACACAGCAAAAAATCCCACAGCAGTGTAAAAGTGTAGCAGTTCCTGCTCGGGCTGGAGCCCAGGCTCTGAAACCTGGCAAGAGGGTGGGTCTCAGAACCCAGGCTCCAGACTGACTGGGAATGACCACAGTGCTATTTTTATCCAGGTAGCCCTTAGCCATAGGCCTCCTAAGAACTGGATGCCTCCAAGTGCCAATCATTCTGTCTTGTATTTTCCCCAGAGTCTGTTTTTTCAAGCCTTTCTTGGCTGAATACTGTGGCAACAAGCTAGACAAATAAATAACCGACCATCTTCCTTTTCCCTTGGATTATCTCTGTCTACTGCGATTGATTCTGCCATTGCCTATCTTAGGGTAGGAACAGAGATGGGATTGACTCTATGTTCGAGGGGGAGAAACAGCAAGATTGTTGTTCATTACACATGAGGGCAAAGCTCTAAAAGCCTAGAGTTTAGGCAGAAAACCTCTCCAGTTTCCCATTTTACCTGGTCGAGCATGGCATCTCCACACTCCTCCAGGATGATCTTCATCCACAGTCCAGCTGCTGTGGCACAGGTGGGGCTAGGAGACAGCATAACATCCAGTGTGGAGTGAATAAAGTCTGTGGCCTGTTCTGTGGGGAAGTACTCACTAATAACCTGGGAACAAATCAAAAACAGGAGAGCCTGCAATGATGTTTGGCTCCAGCACTTTTAAAAATGGAGGCCTAATATCTCTATGGAAAGATATATGCATCAGCAAATTGTTAATTAGCCTCATGTCTAGTGAGCCATTTGTGATTACAATTCTCTCTATAGTCTATATACGACATTTTTGTATTCTACACTAATGATATCAGGTTAGAGGCAAAGCCTCTGTTGCACAGTTAGCACAACATTTTCTTCCACAGGACAGAAGCGACTTTGTCTGTACAAAGTGCAAGTTGGTCTCCATATTGGAAGAGAAGGTTCGAGGTCTGGAGAAACAAGTAGCAACCCTGTGTTGCATACGAGAAAATGAAGATTTCCTGGACAGATGTCAGGATATGCTTCTACAGGCACAACATTCTGAAGAATCGGAGCAGGTTGCGCAGAGGGGACTGAGGGATGGTGAAGAAAATTGGCAGCATGTGACCTCCAGAAGAAGAAAGAGGAACGTCCATGTACCAGCAATGGAGATACAGGTGAGCAACCGTTTCCATGTTCTCTCCAGAGGTATTAATGTGGAGAGTGGAGTAGATGATACAGTTGAGGGAAGGGAGCAGAAGGAGACTCCACCGATTGGAAGGCATGAGATGCACTGTCCTAGGGATGGGGGTTCCACGACCACCGCTCCCAAGAGAAGGAGGAGGGTGTTGGTGGTTGGGGACTCCCTCCTCAGGGGGACTGAGTCATCTATCTGCCGCCCCGACCGAGAAAACTGAGAGGTCTGCTGCTTGCCAGGAGCTAGGATTCACGATGTGACGGAGAGACTGCCGAGACTCATCAAGCCCTCGGATCGCTACCCCTTCCTGCTTCTCCACGTGGGCACCAATGATACTGCCAAGAATGACCTTGAGCGGATCACTGCAGACTACGTGGCTCTGGGAAGAAGGATAAAGGAGTTTGAAGCGCAATTGGTGTTCTCTTCCATCCTCCCTGTGCAGGGAAAAGGCTTGGGTAGAGACCGTCGAATCGTGGAAGTCAGTGAATGGCTAGGCAGGTGGTGTCGGAGAGAAGGCTTTGGATTCTTCGACCATGGGATGGTGTTCCAAGAAGGAGGAGTGCTAGGCAGAGACGGGCTCCACCTAACGAAGAGAGGGAAGAGCATCTTCGCAAGCAGGCTGGCTAACCTAGTGAGGAGGGCTTTAAACTAGGTTCACCGGGAGAAGGAGACCAAAGCCCTGTGGTAAGTGGGGAAATGGGATACTGGGAGGAAACACGAGAAGGAGAGTGCAAGTGGGGAGGACTCCTGTCGCAGATTGAGAAAGCGGGACAATCAGCGAGTTATCTTAAGTGCCTATACACAAATGCAAGAAGCCTGGAAAACAAGCAGGGAGAACTGGAAGTCCTGGCACAGTCAAGGAACTATGATGTCATTGGAATAACAGAGACTTGGTGAGATAACTCACATGACTGGAGTACTGTTATGGATGGATATAAACTGTTCAGGAAGGACAGGCAGGGCAGAAAAGGTGGGGGAGTTGCATTGTATGTAAGAGAGGAGTATGACTGCTCAGAGCTCCGGTATGAAACTGCAGAAAAACTTGAGAGTCTCTGGATTAAGTTTAGAAGTGTGATCAACAAGGGTGATGTTGTGGTGGGACTCTGCTATAGACCAGCAGACCAGGGGGATGAGGTGGACGGGGCTTTCTTCCGGCAACTAGCAGAAGTTACTAGATCGCAGGCCCTGGTTCTCATGGGAGACTTTAATTACCCTGATATCTGCTGGGAGAGCAATACAGCGATGCACAGACAATCCAGGAAGTTCTTGGAAAGTGTAGGGAACAATTTCCTGGTGCAAGTGCTGGAGGAACCAACTAGGGGCAGAGCTCTTCTAGACCTGCTGCTCACAAACAGGGAAGAATTAGTAGGGGAAGCAAAAGTGGATGGGAACCTGGGAGGCAGTGACCATGAGATGGTCGAGTTCAGGATCCTGACACAAGAAAGAAAGGAGAGCAGCAGAATACGGACCCTGGACTTCAGAAAAGCAGACTTTGACTCCCTCAGGGAACAGATGGGCAGGATCCC
>NW_027056988.1:0-4149 GCF_011386835.1 Chrysemys picta bellii
AGATTCTTAACCTTGGGTCTAGTGCCGTAGGTATCTTTATAAATCTCCCATTGGTACTTTCTTTGAGTTTTGTCAAATCTGCAGTGAAAGTTTTCTTAAAGCAAACAACATGTGCTGGGTCATCATCCAAACCTGCTAAAACATGAACTATATGGCAGAATGTGGGTAAAACAGACATACAATTCTCCCCCAAGAAGCTCAGTCACAAATTTAATTAATGCATTTTTTTTTTAATGAGCATCATCAGCATGGAAGCATGTCCTCTAGAATGATGACCAAAGCATGAAGGGGCATACGAATGTTTAGCATATCTGGCATGTAAATACATGGCAATGCCGGCTACAAAAGAACCATGCAAACACCTGTTCTCACTTTAAGGTAACATTGTAAATAATAAGCATTAGGTCCCATAAATGTAAACAAACTTGTTTGTCTTCGTGATTGTCTGAACAAGAAGTAGGACTGAGTGGACTTGTAGGCGCTAAAGTTTTACATTGTTTTGTTTTTGAGTGCAGTTATGTAACAAAAAGAAATCTACATTTGTAAATTGAAGTTTCATGATAAAGAGATTGAGAACTTGTATGAGAGGAACTGAAAAATACTATTTCTTTTGTTTATCATTTTTAGAGTGCAAAGATTAATAATCAAAAATAATAATATAAAGTGAGCATTGTACACTTTGTATTCTGTGTTGTAATTGAAATACATATATTTTAAAATGTAGAAAACATCCAAAAATAGTTAATACATTTCACTTGGTATTCTATTGCATTACAGTGAATTAAAACTGTGATTAATCGCAATTCTTTTTTTAAATCATGATTTTTTTAAATTAATCGTGTGCGTTAACTGTGAATAATTGACAACATATATATATATATGGGAGCCAGGGAATATATAAATTCCTTCCTTAAATTAGTTTAGGCACAAAATGGGGACCTAGGTAAAACTATTTCTGCAAGACTGTACACACTAAAATGCCTGCAATACCTTTCACCTTGAGTTGTCCATTGAAGTGTAGATAATTTTGTCCCAATCTCCCTTTTACAATTGTCTCCATCTATTAAAAACATGCTTAAATCCTTTTGAAAGGGTAAATAGCATAAAATGATTTGATTCGCATCCATGCTGGAAATTTCACACGTCAAGTAAAAGCTGTGAATATATCATTATCTTGACAGCCTGGTGAAAAGGAGGCAAAAAGATCACACTTCATTTATGATATTTCCCCTGCTTTACTGCTTTGTGTTTTTTTCTTGGGGTGGGGGGTGCGGGGGGGGAGAAAAACAGAAAGAAATCCATGTATCAGAGCAGAGCAGGTGGGCAAAAGGAAGATGTCAGTATATCTACTGTTTGCATGTATAGGATCACACTAGTGATTGGGATGCCGGAATGTAGGAGCATGTGAAGTAAAGACAGTGGGCCAGGGGAGCCCTAACTGGGGGAAGGTCAGTAGATTAAGCCTCCAATCCTGGAAATACCGCTTAACTGTGAGCACTTTGGGAACAGCCTTTGGTGTCAGTTGGGCTGCTCAAGCGTAGCAAGTTAAGTAGCATCAGGGTCTAAAAGGCAATGAGTGAAATGCAGGCTCCATTGAAGTGAAAAGCAAAACTCCCAATCTTTTGGGGACTGCCGCTCACCCCAGCCAGCGAAAAGGAGGGGAAGCTTGGGGGCAGAGTGGCTGCTCACCCCGGTCAAGGAGAGGAAGGAGAGCTCCCCTCGGCTTTTAGCAGAGCAAGGTTGCTGTGTTGCTCCTTGGTACCCCTTTCTGAACCTTTCTTCGCGGGGTGGGGGCTGGCCTCAGGCCTCCACGGGGAGGGGGGCTGGCCCCGGGGGGAGAGGCTGGGGAACAGGGAGAACCGCCCCCTGGCCCAAGCCCACTCCGCTTTGCTCCCCTGGCTCCCAGCCTTGGGAAGTGTGTGTGTGTGGGGGGAGGGGGCGCCCACCCCAGCACTCGCTGGTGGCATGGCTGGGAGCCAGGGGAGTGGAGCAGGCTGGGGCCAGGTCGCTCTATTTACCACACGGTGAGTGCAGGCCCGACCCCTGCAGCAGTCCTCAGGGGAGTGGGGGCGGGGTGGGGAAGGAGCAAGGGCATGAAGAGGCGGGGCGGGGGCCATGGGGAAGAGGCGGGGCAGGGGCTGGAGCAGCACACCGCTGCAGAGGGCACCAGGAAATGTGGTGCCCCAAACTTCCTGGTGCCCTACGCAGCTGCTTACTTTGAGTATGGGTAGGGACAGCCCTGGCTGTCTCCCCTGCCCAGTAATGCCAACCCTGAGCATCCAAACATCAAACAGGTCCCCACATATGATGAGATTGGCTATAAAACCATGTGATTTAAACCACTAAGAAGTGTTGGGTTCTTTGTATCTGCCTCCTGGTGGCTCAGTCTTTAGAGATCACCTTGAGGTTTCCTCTGCACCATGAGGGCTAGAAATGTGCTTAAAGAAAAAAGCAAGATGTGATTATCACCCAATCCCATGACTCCAGAGGTTGAAGATTTAGGTTCAACACCAGATATGGTGAGACTCACACTAAACTTGCACATGTTGGCAATGGCAACAATGCTTCTCTCCCCTCCGTAGCCAAAAGTCTCAGAATGATTTCCAGTTCTTGGTTTTGGCCAGACTGGAAACTCAGGGTATGTCTAAACTGCAATAAGAGACCCCTGGCAGGGCTGTGGCAGACCTGGATGAGCTGACTCGGGTGTGCGGGGCTTGGGCCACAGGGCTATGAAGTTGCGGTGCAGACATTCGGGCTTGGACTGGAGCCAGGGCTCTGAAACTCTGTGGGGTTTCAGCAGTAGAAAAAAGGTGTGCAAAAATCTATTAAGACTAGAAGTGAATTGAAACTTTGTCAAACCTCAGAACAGTTGTAGGTTCAGTTCAAGTTTTTAGGAGGTTCTTATTTTACACAAATCAATTTTCTCCTTTCTTTTCACATCTCAAGACCTGTTAATAACCAGTCACAATGTATTTTTCCCCCGAATTTAAATTCAGCTGTTTAGAGTTTAGATTTAGCTTGGGGAGTGACATTATTTAAATGACGAGGTGGAGTGCTCAGATATATTCAGGCAAGCAAACAAAGTGGTACATGTCTAGATTATCAATGGTAGTAAATGACTGATAGATGTTATAGGATGATATAATCATTACCAGTGTGTGGTATGGAAGGTTATAAGTTTTGCTGGTTGGAGAATGATAATTTCACAACAACTTTTGAGGTTTCAACATTTGTTTTTATTTCATTTGGGACAAAACCAAACCCTTTCAAATGATTTTGCCAAATGGAATTATGTTGAAATGACTATTTTCAGATTGAAAAGGTCAGATTTTAATTCAGGTCGGTCTCTGTCTCTTTTTGGAAGTGCTACAAGACTCTGCCCTGGACCTCAGAGACCTTCCTGTCAAAAACTTGTCAAAATCGATATGTCTCAAATACATTTTGGTAGTGATCAGACAGCATATTCAACAAAACACACTACAAACACCACCACCACATGTCACTAAGCATTCCTACCAACACTAGTTATAAACTCATCAGTTGAGGTAGTTATAGATGACTATTAGCCCTGGTTTTAAGCAATCCCTTGATCTGGGCAGCATAACACTTGAATAGCCATATATTAAAATATCTATTAGTTCTTTATTAACTCTTAATAAATTATTTGTGAATGAGACTTTAATATAAAGTGTGGCTATAACAGGTGACTGTCATTCTCTATCTAAATATAAATGTTAGGTGCTTTTGAAAATGTTACCCAAGTAACTTAGGAGCACAAGCAATGCAGCAATACACACTAGGAGAATGTGATTTCTAAATTGCACTAATGTATTGCACATGAAATGGTCAGTGTAAACTAAAAAGTTTCCTAGTGCACCTTAACATTGTGCTGTTTGAAACCACACTATGTTAGAGCACACTATGGGACCTTTAGTGCACACCAGCAGGGTCTACATGGACTAATGAATGCACAACCTATTAATGTGATTTATATTTTCGGCAGGAACTGATTTATTCAGTGTCATATATCTTGTTTATGTTAACCCAGCATGATTTCCTTGTATGAGAATGTCACTCAAAGTGAATGCTGGTTCTTAAATAGATGACTAACATCTGACTCTGCCTGAAGACAGCTGATCAAAATGTGCC
>NW_027056989.1:0-4144 GCF_011386835.1 Chrysemys picta bellii
AGCTAACAGCGCATAGGAGAGAAGTGCGGGATCCATCCTCTCTCACTGCAGATGCTGTCGCGCGCTTGCAAAGACTGTTAGTTGGAAAAATGGCGCAAAAGGAAGCCAGAAACCATTGGAGGGCTGGGACACAAAGCTGTGCATGATGGGACATTTTGCACATCCCAGGATGCACCTCGCTCCGTTTCCACCTTCCCACAACACCTAGCGACAGATGGTGTCACCAGGCACTGTGGGATACACACTCACAGTGCATTGCTCATCTTGTCGACAATGGTGCCCCGTATGTGGACACGATCTGTCGACACAGGGAGCAAATGTAAACTCGTATTGGGGACATGTTTTGTCGATTTTTTTTTTGTGTCGACATTAGTTTCATTGACAAAACTTACAATGGAGGCAGCAGCATCATGTAACAAGCTTATCACTAACTCAGTCCCAGGAGCCGCAGGGTTTCTAATTCCTGTTCTTTATTCTCCACACTTCTCCCAGCACCAGCCACAACAGCTCTCAGCTGCTTCATCTCCTTCCCCTTCATCCCAACCTCAGTTGCCGCCCTCATTGGGACAGGGACTTTCTGAGGCTGGAAGGAACCAGCCCCCAGCCAGCCTCCAACTCTGCACAGACTGTCTGGGAGAGGAGCTGGTGTTAACCCTTCGCTAGCCCTGGCTCTGTCTCCCCTGACCCCCCAGGCTGTGACCAGGGCCGGCTCCAGCATTTTTGCCGCCCCAAGCGGCAAAACAAAACAAAAAACCCGCGAGCTCTACCGCTGCTGCTTCCTTCTTCATTTCTTCGGCGGCAGGTCCTTCCCTCCGAGAGGGAGTGAGGGACCCGCTGCCAAATGCCGCCGAAGAGCCGGACGTGCCGCCCCTTTCCGTTGGCCACCCCAAGCACCTGCTTCCTGCGCTGGTGCCTAGAGCCGGCCCTGGCTGTGACATGGGGGAGACTCACCGCAGGCCCTGCTGAGAGCAGCAGGAAGGAAACACCTCAGCCCAGCCAAACAGGCTCCTCTGAGCGCAGGAAAGTGAAACTAACCCGCAGCAGGTGGGTCCTGGGTGCCAAGGGGCCATGGCTGCCGGGGACCTGGCTGGGAGCTTCCAGCACGAAGTGACTTGCTCCGTCTGCCTGGAGTATTTCACAGACTCGGTGACTATTGAGTGTGGGCACAACTTCTGCCGGGCCTGCATCAGCCAGTGCTTGGGGGAGCCGGAGCCAGACTTCTCCTGCCCCCAGTGCAGAGAAATGGCCCCGCAGAGAGACCTGCGGCCCAACAGGCAGCTGGGGAACCTGGTGGAGTTAGTGAAACGCCTGAGGCTGCAGGCGGGGCCAGAGCCCAAGAGGCAGCGAGTGTGTGAGAGGCACCAGGAGGCTCTGAAACTCTTCTGCGAGGAGGATGAAACCCCCATCTGCATGGTTTGTGACAGATCCCGGGCTCACCGCGCTCACGTGGTGGTTCCCATCGAGGAGGCTGCCCAGGAGTACAGGGTAGGGAACAGTTATCTGAATGGCTGGGACAGCTTCTCTGTAGCTACAAAGCTCCCTGCGTGTGTCTGACCAGCCCTGGGTTAGAGCCAGGGAACTGCCTGATAATGAGATTGTTGTGCCGTGGGAATTTTTCATAATATTTTGGATGAATAGTGTGTGCACCTCAGTGTCCCCTAGGTGGTGCATGTTTAACACCAACAGACCCTAGTTGTCGTCAGCGGGGATCAAAGCTGGGGACCTGTGGAGCTTAATGCACGAGCTAAAAGACCTGTTTCTCTTCTCCATGGCTGTGGGAGGCTAATACATCTTTAGCTGGTCTAGGTGCCGCTAAAGGGGGACAGAGCGCCACACCAAGCAGGCATGGGTTACACATGGCTAAGGCTATGAGTTTTTCACAGAGGTTGCAGAAGCCACGGAATCCGTGACTTCCAGAGACCTCCGTGACTTCAGCTCGCAGCGGCTGGGAGCTGCAGACAGCTGGGGAGCTCCTGGCTGCCACGGGCGGTGCAGGCCCTCGGAGCAACCAGCGAGCCCCCACAGCTGCCCAGCCCCTGCGAGCGGTGTGGGGACCCTGCAGCTGAGCTCCCCATTTTGTCAGGGATATTTTTAGTAAAAGTCATGGACAGGTCACGGGCTTCCATGAATTTTTATTTATTGCCCGTGACCTGCCATGACTTTTACTAAAAATATCTGTGACAAAATCTTAGCCTTACCCATGGTTAACTAGGTGAGGCGTGTTTACTTGTAGAGACCCAGAGATTCAGGCATGAGGGACGGCTGGCTGCCTGGGGTCCCATGCCCATGGAGTGTCCCAGAAGACAGTGGCCTGTAGGGCTACCATATGTCCGGATTTTCCCGGACATGTCCAGCTTTTTGGTCTATAAATAGCCGTCCGGGAGGGATTTTTAAAAATCTAAAAATGTCTGGGATTTCCCCCCGGTCGGCTATTAATAGACAGAAAAGCGGCGGCCAAGCGCCGCTGGGCACCCAAAGCCCCTTCCCGGCTCCCCCCATCCCCTGCAGCCTTACCACTCCGTCCGGCCCCGCAGCTGTCTTCCCCCTCCTCCCCTCCCCTGAACGCTCCGCCCCCTGCTCCTCCCCCTCCCCTGCTTCCCGCGAATCAGATCTTCCTGGGAAGTCTGAAAAGAAGCAGGGGCAAGCGGGAGGCAACAGCAGGTAAGCTGGGGCCGGGGGGCGCGAGGAGGAGAGCTCCGGGGAGGCGCGGCCCTGGCCGAGCGGCGCCCGGCGGCCCAGTGGCTCCGGCCCAGCTTGGGCCCCAGCGGTTCCAGCCCCAGGGCGGTGGTCCTGGATCGAGCCCCAGCACCCCGACCCAGGCCCGGCTCTGGCCCCAGCACCTCCGGCCCGGCCCGGCTCTGGCCCCAGCACCCCGGGCCCGGTTACAGCCCCAGCACCACCGGCCCGGGCCCGGCCCGGCTCCAGCCCCAGTACCCCCGGCCCGGCTCCGGCCCCAGCACCCCCGGCCTGGGCCCGGCCCGGCTCCGGCCCCAGAACCCCCGGCCCGGGCCCAGCCCCAGCACCGCCGGCCCCGGTTCCGGCTCCGGCCCCAGCACCGCCGGCCCAAGCCCGGCCCCAGCACCGCCGGCCCCGGTTCCGGCTGAGCGCGCCAGCCCAGCCCCAAGCCCCACAACCCCGGCCGGAGCGCAGCCCGATTCCTGGGCTCTTTAAAGCCGGCCCTGGTCAGGGGACAGGGAGGGGGGGTTGGATGGGTCGGAAGTTCGGGGGGGCTGTCAGAGGGGCAGGGGTGTGGAGAGGGGTCGAGGCAGGCAGGTAGCAGAGGGGGTTGGATGGGTCAGGAGTTCTGGGGGTACTGTCAGGGGGCGGGGAGCAGTTGGATAGGGCATGGGAGTCCCCGGGGGTCTGTCTGGGGGTGGGGGTGTGAATATGGGGTGGGGGTGTGGATAAGGGTTGGAGCAGTCAGGGGACAGGTAGGGTCGTAGGGGGTTCTCAGGAGGGGGCAGTCAGGGGACAAGAAGCAAGGCGGCTTAGATAGGGGGTGGGCTCCTAGGGGGCAGTTAGTTTCAGGGGTCCCAGGAGGGGGCAGTCAGGGGACAAGGAGCGGGGGGGGGAATTGGGGATTCTGAGGGGGGCAATCAGGGGATGGGAAGTGGGAGGGAGTGGATGGGGGTGGGGCAGGGGCGGGGCTAGAGAGGGGCTCCTCCCCCCCCCCAATGTCCTCTTTTTTGCTTGTGGAAATATGGTAACCCTAGTGGCCTGGACATTTGGCCCCAAACAACAAATGACCATGGATGGCCTGTCCTCTGTGGGAAGCCAGCCAAGTGTGCCCAGCTGAAGGACAAAGGACTGGGGTGGGGTTCTAAGTGTGGGCTGCTGGAGGCAGGAGAGCAGCTTCTGCACTGGGACTACAGAGGGGTCAGAGGGCTCTGGGACCAACCCAGATGGACCTTTTCGTTTTCTGTGTTAACTAATAACTGTCTGCGCTGTGTTCCAGACATGTAAAAAACCAGGGAGAGTCAATTATTTTTTATTAAGGTCCAAATTTCTTGGTCAAGGCATAGTCAAGGTCCAGAGAAAATAATAAAAAATAACAACAATCATGATAATAAATAAATAAACATATTTCAGGATCTGCTCAAAAGCATCAGGTGGTCCAGTTTTAGCCCACGGTCCGCCTGTTGAC
>NW_027056990.1:0-4139 GCF_011386835.1 Chrysemys picta bellii
GAAAACCGGACCTGCTATTGGAATGAGATCCTGGAGATCTGAATGGGAAAGGGACTGTCTGAATAGCCAAGATGGGGAACGAACAACAATCTACAGCAATGTCATTAACACAAACACACTCCAATCCTGCTCCAGCCGGAAGGGAAATGGGCAGGAATTCCTGCTGTCCAGCAATGGACACACTTACAGCCCCGCACAGCAGTGAGTGGGCCGGGGAGGCTGGTCTGAGCAAACAACGTGAAGTGATAATTTCCTGAGAAGAGAATCATAGTGTAGGAAGGCCAATGGCCATCAGGTAGTTGTGGCTGAGGAGTTAAGGTGCTGGACTAGAAATTTTTTGGGGCCTTCCCATGTAGGTTTGAATCCTGCCAACTCTGGCAGTATTGAACTGTTGTCATTGCTGTAGTCTCAGTGTTGGTGCATCCCTAGTGCCAACTGGAGGTAGATCTGGTCTCACTCTCAGGCTGTCTATACTTAAAATGCTCCTGTAGTACTTTGGAGTAGACAGTTGCTACAGTGAGTGGTGAGGTTTTCCTATTGCTCTAGCTGCACTGACAGAACACAGAGACTGAATTCCCACCCCTCCTGCATAGGAGCTCTCAGCAGTTTAATTGTTCTGCAGCCAGCTTCCCATTAGAAATGCTGTTGTGGGACATTCCCAGACCTGGACATTTACCAAGGACAGAATTTGAAGAGCAAACCTGGCTCCTTCCACCAGGAGGGATTGGAGTGTTTTGTCCCTTGTGACGGGTTGGATCACAGAAAGCCCCTTGGGAGCTGCCAACCGATGTGCCAAGACTACTTCTGCCCCTGCTTTCCTGCCCTGGCAGCTCGGGACCCCAGCACCCTGTCTTGTTGAGCCAGACACGCCCGTCTGCTCCAACACAGACCCAGGGTCTGAATTAGGTGTGGCCACCAGCCTCCGTTCCCAGCTACAGGGCCTGGCTTTTGGCTGTATTAAACTGCATTTGTTTTACTAATCCCAGTTTACCAAACCATCCAGGCTGCTCTGTACAACTGCCCGTCATTAGCATTATTTACCACTCCTCTAAGCTGTGCTAGCCACAGACTTTATCAGCGGTGATTTTATATTTACTTCCAGATGGCTAATTACAAAGTTGAATAGTGAGGGGGCTAAAGCCAATCCCTGAGGTGCCTCGTTAACAGCTCCCCCATTCAGTGATGATGCCCCATGGACAGGTACAAGATCAGACTTGGGGTCCCCCATCAGGAGAAGGGAGCAGGGGGATTATTTTACTACTGTTTTATAATGCACCTAATTGTTTTATTCACAGGCTCCACCTACAGTGTCTGTCACTCTTGTACCTGGGCCCTTCTGGGACAATTCTCGTCTCATTTACACTGGAGCCAATCCAAAGTGAATCCAGGCCATCCCTCCCAGCCTGCCCATGACTGCTGTCTGTGGAGATCTAGCCCAGGGAACAGCCTCACTCCGCCATGGTTGGGCTGGTTCCCTGATTTCTTTGCTTCTGCGGAAACACTCCCAATGGCCTTTCCCCTTCCCCGTCCTGCACATGCTGCCCTGGCTGGGCAGATCCCGTCTGTCCAGGGCTTGCCCCGTCACCTGCCACCTGTGCACTCAGGGGATTCAGAGCTCGCCAGTAATCCAACAAATCCCCTTGTTTTATTAGCATTGTGTACAGGCCCCACTCAGGGACCAGCCCCATTGTGCCAGGTGCTGTCCACATCCAGAACAAACAGACACTCTCTGTCCCACAGAGCTGCAATCTGCCTGCTTCCCGTCTCCCGGCAGGACCCGCTCTTTGCTACGGCTTGGGCCTGCTTCCACTGCTCCCTGGGGGATTGGCAGTTTCACTGCCTCAGGCTGCGCTGCCCCTTGCTGCCTCATCCGAGCCAGCTCAGACACTGCCTGGGGCTCTTCTGAAAGGTCTTTGTGTAAAATCCCAACGATTAGATGTGTCGCTTTGTTCCCGCCCCCCCCCCCCCCCTGTTATTTGTTTGTCCTGCCACTGGCTGCACAGCCGTCAGTCTGAGCCCGGGGCCCCATTCTGCTAGGCCCTGCCCAGCCACACAAAGCTCTGCCTGCCCCAAAGAGCTTCCACTGAGTCATCGTATCGACCCCACAGGCCCAACGCTCTGCTCCTTCCCACAGGGCCTTCGAACATTGTCAACGTCTTTCTGGGCCTCCGAACCTTTTAATAAAATCACGTCTCTGGGTGAGTTACGGCTTTGCTCCTCCCCCACCCACTGGGAGCGTCCTGAATGCCGCCAAACAGCTGTGTGTTGTGGCAGGCAGAAGGCCCTGGGAGGGAGGGGGCGGAGTTGGTTAGCGGGAGATGGGCTGGGGGGAGGGTAGAGCTTGGCTGCCAGTGGGTGCTAAGCACCCGCTAATTTTTCCCCCGTGCAGTCAGCACCTATGATCCCCTCCCCCAAATCAAAATTCCTACAGATTTTGGAACAGAGGGTCCTGTGGCACCTTTAAGACTAACGGAAGTATTGGGAGCAAGTCTGATTTGCATCTGAAGAAGTGAGGTTCTTACCCACGAAAGCTTATGCCCCCAATACTTCTGTTAGTCTTAAAGGTGCCACAGCACCCTCTGTTGCTTTTTGCAGATTCAGACTAACACGGCTACCCCTCTGATACTAGAGAGTTTGGGTGCATCTCTCAATGTTGTAAATGTTACTAGCTTCTGTGGGTGCGTGTCTCTCTGGGTGGGTGTCCAGGTGTGTTTATGTATAAGTTTATTGTGATGTCACGTATCCCAACAGCAAAGAACTTTCTGCTTCAGCATTCTTGCCCTGCCTTCAGTCTGCCAACTGGCTTGGTTGACGACGGCTGGTGACCCAAGGAGCTGCTGATAGACGCGTATTATCCATCTGTCAACAACTTCTTGAATCAGTTTCTTGAACCAATTTCCACAGGTGTTCGAAAGAAGATGAGTTTTTACAGAAGGTAATTCCCAGATTCCCAGGCGCTGATTGGCGGGGCTGCTGGTGGGCGGGAGGTGCTGGGGGCTGGAGGGGGAGAGCAGATGGGGGGCTGCTGACATATTCCTAGGGCTCTTTGGCAATGTTCATTGGTAAATTCTGGCTCCTTCTCAGGCTCTGGTTGGCCACCCCCGTCCTAGGGACTGGTGGGGCCAGCGTTGCAACAGTCAGTTCTCAATGTTCCGTTTTGATTTGAATGTGGGCATCTTTCAGTTCCCCTTCTGCGTCAGCCTTCCACGTTCTCTGGAGGCAGATTTCCATGATTTTATCTTTCAGCAGACGAGTATGGGTGAATTTCCATGGATAGAACCTAAAGGGAAGATACCAAAACTCATGTAAAATTTAGATTGATATCTCCATAAATAGTATTTCCCTTGGAGTTGCCCCTAAAGTAATGCACACTGGAAAAAATAACCCCAACTATACATACAATATGATGGGGGCTAATTTAGCTACAACAAGTCAGGAAAAAGATCTTGGAGTCATCGTGGATAGTTCTTTGAAGATGTCCACACAGTGTGCAGCGGTGGTCAAAAAAGCAAACAGGATGTTAGCAATCATTAAAAAGTGGAGAGAGAATAAGACTGAGAATATATTATTGCCCTTATATAAATCGATGGTACGCCCACATCTCGAATACTGCGTACAGATGTGGTCTCCTCATCTCAAAAAAGATATACTGGCACTGGAAAAGGTTCAGAGAAGGGCAACTAAAATGATTAGGGGTTTGGAACGGGTCCCATATGAGGAGAGATTAAAGACTCTTCAGCTTGGAAAAGAGGAGACTAAGGGGGGATATGATAGAGGTATATAAAATCATGAGTGATGTGGAGAAAGTGGATAAGGAAAAGTTATTTACTTATTCCCATAATACAAGAACTAGGGGTCATCAAATGAAATTAATAGGCAGCAGGTTTAAAACAAAAAAAAGGAAATTCTTCTTCACACAGCACACAGTCAACTTGTGGAACTCCTTACTTGAGGAGGTTGTGAAGGCTAGGACTATAACAGCGTTTAAAAGAGAACTGGATAAATTCATGGTGGTTAGGTCCATTAATGGCTATTAGCCAGGATGGGTAAGGAATGGTGTCCCTAGCCTCTGTTTGTCAGAGGGTGGAGATGGATGGCAGGAGAGAGATCACTTGATCATTGCCTGTTAGGTTCACTCC
>NW_027056991.1:0-4135 GCF_011386835.1 Chrysemys picta bellii
TGCCTCCGGGGGCAGCTGATCTTCTGGGGTCAGGAAGGAGGAATTCTCTGCATGCCATGTGCGACTGTGCACAACAGGCTGTGTCCCCCTCCCTCCTTCCTGGAGCTGGGTCCTGGCAGCTGAGTTGGTCACGTGACTCGTCCAGGCTGCCTCCTGCCCCAGCACCCGTACAGCTCGCGGGATGGTGCGGTGCTTCGATCCCAGCCCCTCCTGATGCATTCTGGGGAAACTGCTATCCACAGGTACCGGACCTTCACCCAGCCCAGATAGGCTCAGCTCTCTTGAAAGGTGCTCAGCTGCTCCCGGGCTCACTTTGCCACCTGAGAAGCGTTGGAGTCGCTCTGCGGCTGGGGGGCGATGCCCCCTGCGGGTGTTCCCAGGAGGCCCAGCCCTCAGGCACTGCTCTCACCCAGGTCTCTGCTCTGCGCCGCCTGGCCAAGCCCATGTCGGACGGGGTCTCTGGGAGGCTGAGTCAGAAGCCAGCCATACTGGACTCAGGTGCGGAGGTGTCCGCCAGCACCACTTCCTCGGAACCGGAGTCCGGCTCTCGCTCGGTCTCCAGCATCATGCGCCAGTGGAACCTGAAAATCGACCACTTCCTGGGAGACCCTTCGCCCTCCGTGAATGGGGCTCGGCCCGTCAGGTCAGACCAGTGCTTCCGAATCTGTGTCCCCTGCGGCCTCATTCCCTGCTTGGGCCTCAGGCCCCGGGCTCCTGGGTATTAGATGGGAGCGGAGTTCTGTGGGAACACGGGAAACGATCGCTCTATCATCGTGGGCGACTCTGCCATGTGGTTTGACACGTGAGACTCTCCACATTGGCTGGAGACCTGATGTGTAAATGCCCCTCTGTCCTGAGCACTAGTGGGCGTGATGGCCGAGCGCCCGCCTGGTGGAAGCCCCCGACCATGTCCCATCCCACTGCAGGAAGAAGTTCCCAAAGAAGGGGATGAGCCAGACCTTCAGCAAGGCGGCCCGGCTCAAGTGGCAGTTGCTGGAGCGGCGCATCTTTGACGTTGTCATGCAGAAGATGACCATCGTCAACCTGGAGGCGGATATGGAGCGGCTGATCAAGGTGAGGTGTGGGGGGCAGTGCCCTGGTGGGGATTGGGTGGTCTGAGCATGACCGAGGGCCAGGAGTGCTGGGAGGCTGCTGGCACCTGGACAGCGCCGGCTGAGGCGTTTCCTTCCCACCTGCCCCCCAGAAACGCGAGGAGCTGGCGCTGCTGCAGGAGGCGCTGCAGGGGAAGAGGGGAAAGCTGCAGGCGGAGAGCCCGGAGGAGCAGAAGGGCCTGCAGGAGCTGAACGAGGAGATCGAGGTGCTGACAGCCAACATTGACTACATCACCGACAGCATCGCCGACTGCCAGGCCACCATCATGCAGCTGGAGGAGACCAAGGTGCCGGGGGAGGGGGCCTGCGGGCGGGGGCGAGGTGCAGGGGGTCTGTATATGGGGAGTTGGTCTCATGGGAGGGGGAGCAGGGGAGATCACCCCAGGGCATTGTGTGCTGTAAGGGAAAGGGGGTGCTCTGGGGGCTGGTTGATAGTTGGGGTGGGGACTGGGCGTGAGCAGGAGGCTGGCTGGCTGGACTCTTCCTCTAGGCAGTTTAAGCATAAGGGGTGCAGGAGGCAGGTTTGCAGGGTCCTCTTGCTTTCTAAGCTCCGATTTCTGGGCTGAAACGTTCTGTTGTGGGTCACACAGGGACTCAGGGCCGAGCTGGCTCCCTGCTCTTAGCCCCCAGTGCTCGCCCCCTCCCTACAGAAACGTCACAGAGCAGCTGTTGCAGTCTGGCTGCTTTCTCTGCTTGTTTGCTGATGACGGCTGTATAAGGCCCAGTTCAGCAGGTGCCTGAGCACTCACGGGGCTGGTGCGATAGGCTGCCGTAGGCCCGTGGGCGCCAGGCTAACGGACATGGCTGTGGCTTGGCTTGGACCAGCAGAGGCCAAGAATCAGCCCTCTTCCGCTGCACGGTCTGCAAGGTCGGGGCCAGGATTTAGGAAGCCCCTTATATGTTGGTCCACCAGGGTCTCCATCGGTGCTGGATGGTTTATTTGTGGAAGGGACGGCTGCGGAGAGCATGATGTCCACCACCAGCTGCTAGGCCCAACAGCCCTGATGGGAGTTCTGCACATGCTGGAGTCAGTGGAAGCCCTGTCCGTACCATGGGACAAATGTACCCATGGTGTATCCAGTGCTGCGGGCAAGGCGTGGTCTAGCCACGCTCAATCCTGTCTGTGTGCACAGAAAAACCCATGTCAGCACCAGGCTCCAGCCTGGGTCGCCGCCAGGCTCCAAACATGCTTAGAACATGGGCTTTCTCCATTCCCTGCATATACGGCAACACAACCTCCTGTGAGAAACTGCCTCGACCCAGCCCAGTTCCACAGTGGTGTTCCTGTAGCCTAGACCGAAGCCAAGCACGGGCGGCAGCCCGGTATTCAGAGCCAACTCCAGGTGTAGCCATGAGAGAGGGTTGAAGATGCTGTTTGCTTTTGTAGGAAATATCAAACCCTTTTAGTTTTTCTTTTGAAATTTCCCAGGGGGAAGAAAAAATCAGTTTCTCCTCCCCGCCCCCGCCCCCCCCTCCCCCCGAGAAACTGGAATTTTTGTGGTTTTTCAAAATCAGTTTTGATGGTTTAAGGCAAAAAAATTGGGGGTCTTGGGAAAGAGTTTCCCTTTTCTGAAACCGCGAACTTGTGCTGAAAGCTGTTGTCAAACATTGAGTCTCTTTTCTGATGTCAGATTTTTGTAAAGGGAGGGTGGGATTTTGACCAGAATGGAAATTTTTGTTTAATCAAATATTTCCACAGAGAAACAATAGCCTAATAATGAGGCCTTTCTCCCTGGCACCTGTCGGGTGTCTGTGCTGCAAGGAAAACCCCACAGCACAAGTCTCAGAGCCTGGATCCATTGCCTTGGCTCGCAGGGCTACGGGGCTAAAACGAAGAGTGTAGACATTCACACAAGGGCTGGAGCCTGGACTCTGGAGGGTCTTGGAGCCCATGAGCGGGAATGTCTACACTGCTACTTTTAGCCCCGTAGTGCAAGCCCGAATCCTTTGGCCAGAGGCTCGCTGCTGTGGGTTTTTCTTTGCTGTGTGGACGCACCGTTAATGACATGGGGGGTCTGACCCAGGTTCAGCATAGTGTAGCTCTCTGCTCCCCTCCTAGCAGCTGGAGGTCGTAAACAGGTTTTTAGTATATGTCCATGCTTAATCTGCTACAGCTGCAAGGCTTTATGTGTAGACGCTCCCCGTTGGAGTAGGTAATCCATCTCCCAAGGAGGTGGCTGTTTAGTTCGGTCGGCAGAGCAACACTCTCCGGGATGGTGGTGGGGGGGGAGGATTTTCACACCCTGGAGAGACATAGCTATGCTGGTATAAGTTCCCAGTGTAAACCTGCCCTTGGTCTGCTCTGGTCACCTGGCTAGCGAGCAGCTCCTGCCGTCCAGGCGGTAGAAGCGCCTCTTCTTTAAATCTGCAGGTGTGTGGTTCAGTCCCCATAGATGGCCCAATCAGGGGCCTGGTTCCAGGCACACTTCCAGTGCGAGTGTTCATGCACAGTATTGGCATGCAAGTCGTCTTCCCTGCCGCCTGCTCGCAGAGCACCTGCGTCCCTGCCGGCGTCAGCCAGTCAAGGAAACCCCCCCCGGTTCCGTGGCGCTGGTGTCTCTGCTGGCCCTCTGCTTTCTGCCCTTCACCGCCCTCAGCGCCGTTCTAATTCCCCTCCCTCGGGGTCTCTCTTGCACCGTAGGAGGAGCTGGACTCCACCGACACCTCCGTGGTGATCAGCTCCTGCTCCTTGGCCGAGGTGCGCCTCCTGCTGGACAACTTCCTCAAGGCATCCATCGATAAGGTCAGGCAAAGGGCCTTCAAGTGGGGGTGCAGCTCTGGGGGGTGGATCGCAGAACATGGGATCCCAGGTGGCCCCCTGTTAGCGTGGGATCACAATTGCTGCAGGTGAGGTTTGGAGCCAGGGCTATTTGGCTGCGCCTCGGGCATCCTTTGTGCGTGGGTGAGGGAGACTGAGAGGCCTGCCTGGCCTGTGTGCTGCTGGACCCAGAGAGGGGAATGGGTTTGTGACGTTATTGATATCCTCTGGGACCATATAGATCATTGTTGCAACCAAGGTCCTG
>NW_027056992.1:0-4135 GCF_011386835.1 Chrysemys picta bellii
CAGGGCCCCCAACCCCTCCCCATCTAGCCTCTCGTCTCCTCCATCTCTCAGCCATTGTTAGGTCGCCCCACAGTGAGGCTCTTCTGCCCCATCCAGTTATGCCAAGCGCTGATCCTGCCCTGCCCCGCCATGCTTTTGGGATGCTCTTGCCAGCTCCTTTGATGTGCCGGGACTAGCCAGACCTGGTGCTGCTGGCCCTGCCACCCTCAGCGCAGAGAACGGACTTCCTGCCAACCGGGCACCAGCTCCTCCTCGACGGTGCCTTGTGCATCTCCAATGAGAGCACCACCGCCCCCTCCTTCTGCTCCCCAGCCCCTGTGCACAGCCCTGGCCCCCAGAGGGGGTCCCTGGGTTCACAATGTCTCTGGCACCGTCTCTGATCTCCTCTTTTCCGACCATGTCCCTTTTCTCCTTTCCTTTCTCTTCCCTCCCCCCCCCCTCTGTTTCTCTCTGTGCCGCAGTGACTGCCAGGTAAAGCTATGGACTTACGTGCCTGGGCTCACCCCCTGCCTTCCTCACCGCGTCCTTGCCATAAAGGGGCGTGCCACTAGCCTGCCTTGACCCTCCTCCTGCTCTCTCTGGCTCTCACCCCCTCTGGCTCTCTCTCCTTTTCTTTCTCTGTCTCTTCTCTCTCCGCTCTGGTCTCAGCTGCTTCTTAACAGTATGAGATTCTTTTGGATTTTCCCCCCATGTAGAGCTCTTTGCAAGAGGAGACTGTCCTCTTGCCCCCCACCTCCCAGTCCCCCAGGTGATTGGATTCAGTGGCCAGCTCGGGGGTTTGCCCATCTGACTACTGCTCCTCCTGGGCCACTGCTGGGGGGATCCCCGCCCCATCCCCACCCCCCACTGCGTCACTGGCCACTGCCAGTGAGGTGCCACTGGCTGAGCCTGCGTTACTGGCAGAGTGCCCTGTTACTGGCGCTCTGGGGGATTATCCCGCTGGCGGGAAGCTGGGCGCATCTGCTCCCTCCTTGCGCCGGTGCCCGCCCGCCTGGGGCACAGCGGCCTTGCTCTCCTGGGCTGCAGCGTGATGCATTTGGGGGCGGGGGAGTTGGGGGCAGGGCGTGGCCCGTAGCTGATTGTACTCGCTGTGCTGCCTCTCCCAGCTGGGGCGGGGGCGGCCTCCAGCCTCACTTCCTCTCTCTTCCTTCCCCAGCGACCTGACAGTGAAGCTCTGGAGCCGGAGAAGATTGCTGAACGGCCCGACCTAGGCACTGGAAAGGCCGGAGCCAGGGCGACTGTCAGGCTCCCTGGCGGGCCCAGGCCCCAGCCCCTCTCCCTGGCTGTGAAGAGCTGGGAGCGGCCTGGCCTGTGTGTGCTCCAGTTTCCAGGACTCTGGGGTGACGGCGTCTCAGCTGGGGCTTTGTGAACTGCCCGCTTCCATGGCTAGGGGGCATCGTTCCCGTCCAGCCCCACGCTGGGTTTCCATGATGCAGAGGGCTTTCTGCTGACCAGGGCGTGGCCAGGCAGTGCTTCGGGACATGGCCTTGCCAGCCACGGGGAGGACCCCAAGCTGAGAGACTCAACGGGATCATTCCAATCTGTCCCGCAGCCCGTTCAGCAGCCCCAGATCCTGGATGTGTGAGAGGGATCCTGCCACCTGCATCCTGCTGCTGGCCTCTGCACCTCCTGGGTGCCTGGGGTCTCATTCCTTCTGCAAGCGGCTGCAGGCCCCTCTCCACACTTCGTCGTTCAGCAGAGCTGGGATCTGCCGGCCGGTACCGAAATACAGAGAGGACTTGTGTGCTGCTGACCCCAGCCTAGCACCAGCAGGGTGCATGGAGCCCCGTTCACAGCACTGGCTGTGGTACCCTCCTGGAGCTGGGACTCACTCTGTCCCATCTGCTACCATATGTGCTGCAGGGGCAGGGCTGACTAAGGTCTAGCACCCCACGGCTCACCCCTTTCAGGCCCCCAATTAGCTGTTAGCACCGTAGAGCCAGAGTGCTAGCCCGGTTCCTACTAATCACTGGTGACAGGGCACAGTATCCACTTCAGAAGCCGACTCCTTTAGCCCCCAAAGCCTTGGGGGAAGCCTGTGATTCCGACAGGTCCCATCCCTTATGCTCCTCAGGACACAGTAGTAACTCCCCTTCTGAGGGCCCTGTTCTGCAGCCCTTATGTTGGGCAGGGCTGTGGGCCTGCAGCAGGAGACTTTGCTTGGCAGCACTCCCCAGCATAAGGGTTACAGACCTGGGGCCGCGCTACTCGGAAGGTGGAGTCTCATGAGCAACGGGGTGTCCCAGCACTGCCTCTCTCCCAGGACCCTGTTTCCTTCCTGGTCCTTTACACTCAGCCCTTCCACCTGCCGCTGACCCCCATTTCAGGTATGATCCCCCAAAGAGCACAAGGGTCAGTTTTTTTCTCTGAGCTGACAGCGTCTCCCATGCCACCACCCCCTTCAGCCCTAGAAACAAAGTCACTTGCTTTAAGATTCCAAGGCAAAGTTTCTCTCTGGCAGAGCTGGGTTGTGGGACCCAGGGGAGTAGGACAAATGGCCTTCATCGGTGGCCTCTTCAAAGGCAGTGGGCCATTGGCACTGGGACTGACCTAGAGCGGGGCTCGTTCCACCCCTCCCTGCCATACCCCAAAGTTCCACCCAGCGATTCTTCTGGTGCCCAGCCCTGCAACTCTTAGCTGAATTGTCCCATGCCTCACCCTGTTCGTCCAGGGGCTCCTCCACCTTCCACTACAGCCCTGCTTTACCCTGGGACAATGCCCAGCCTGGGGTGTAGTCTGTCTGCATGATCCCCACCAGGCACTGGCAGGAGCACTGCTTTACATTAAGGTTCTTTTGGTGATGGGCTAACCTTACCCCGTCCTGCATTTCCAGTGTGAACAGCTGTAGATGGAAACCCAGACAGTAGAGATGGAGCAGGACTAACCGTGGTCACTTTGTCTAGCCCTCAACCTCTGTCTATACTATAGAAGTGTTGCAAACAGCAGGTGCATTTTCCTGCCCGGATAGGATTTTGGAGATGTTAACGCTTGCTACGGCTTTCTCGCTGTATGGGTTGTGGGATCCATTGGAACGGTCTGTGTTCTGTGTACAGGACAAGATGTGTAGATCTTTTATACCTGGATGTATTACTGTAATTACAATTATTTAATCAATAAAATGAATAAAAGCCTTAAAGTACATCAAAATGAAACAGAGGATTGCTATGTACAGGGTGGGAGATTGCATGTGAGTGATGTTCGTCCATCGTTATCGATGAAGACCTCAACCACTCATTCTTTCGCTGACCGGGCTCTGTACGTCCGAAGATGACTGATCAGTCCGATTCGGGCGTGGAACGTCCTGTCACATGTCGGGCAGACACGTCATGGCACTGTCGATGATGTACAAGCAGCTCTGGACTTGCGCAGCTCACGCTTTTTTTCAGCCTCAGCAATACGCCTCGCCTCAGAGGTATTACTACCTGTGTGAATGAATGTATAGCCACAGCCTGACTCGGACAGCTGTCCTTCATTAGCAAGGCGAGTTTCGCTAAGGGCTGCAATGTCAATGTTGTAGCGTGCGAGCTCTCTAGCGACAAGTGCTGTTCTTCTCTCCGGTCTATCTGCCGTGATGTTGTCCAGTAACGTGTGGGATCCCCGCCAGCCGCGGTATGCTGGCCAGGGTAAGGTGAAGCAGGCAATGTTTAAGGCACCTTTTCTAGCCCCCTCCTCATTCTACGGAGGTGAGCAGTGCAATCCTGAATAGGGCTGTTCAGTCGCTCAAGAAGTTGCCGAGCTCCACTGCTGCTTCGGTCAGTGAGGAACGACCATTATGCCTGAGCCGCCTATGTGCAGGTCCGCGGCTACAGCTCCGTGTATCCACACCTGCTGCTTCGTCGCTCGCCCATCGCCACAGGATTTGATATGATGTAATATGATATATTATGTCGAGACTTGCGCGTGAATTGGATTAAAGTGAGGGAGAGTTGTGTGACGTCAGCCTCACTCTCTCTTCCCAGTTCCTATCTGTATCCAGTGGCAAGACAGAAGTCGAGACGGCTGGAGATAGGGCAGGGCGCAGTGGATGACCAGGACGCCTACGTGTCTTGTCGTGCTCTTAAGCGTTCCACAACGCTTGCTGTCATCGCCTTCCTGACCATTGAACCAGGTTGCCTCAGTCATCCAGATCCAGCCT
>NW_027056993.1:0-4133 GCF_011386835.1 Chrysemys picta bellii
ACAGACGGATTATGTCTTAATTCTTGAGTCTACTGACACTTTGAGGCTGTTTTAAATATTCTGATGATAAAAATCAAAGATGGTCATGCTTCTGAGAGTAACACATTTATTCAGAGGAAAGCTGAGTGTTATCACTATTTTTATCATATTAGCATTATAGCAGTGACTAAGCTCCAATCAAAGATAAGGGCTGTATTGTGCTAGGGACAGTAAAAATGTAGTGAAAGAAACAACCCCTGCTCTAGTCATCTTACAATCTAGCATTATGATACCATGTAGCAGGAGGATGCAATAGACAGCCTACAGCAGTAAGGGGAAGAAACGGTGTGAAGAATGTGGGAGGTATCTGATTTCATTTTTATGTATATTCTATCTCTGTGTGTTTGGAGGTTATTGCATTGCCGGCTAAAAGGTAGTTAAGGGTTAAATCCTGCAGGAACCCAAAATAATGGCTGTAGTCAGAGCTCTATTGCTGGTGCTCAAAGGGACAATACTGGGAATCTACTGTTGGAAGACTACCTCCAGTCCCTCTGGAGAAATGCATAAACCAGGTCTAATCAAGAGCTCCAAACCTCAGGAGATTTTTGCATGGGAACTTTCATACAAAGGACCTTGAAATAGATAAAAGACATCCAATGTCCTGAAGAAGACACACTAACTGGGAGTGAGTGGGGGGGTCAGACTGTTAGAGATGCAGTGTGGAGGGTATCTAGGCTAAGTGGAACCTTCTTAAACTTGCAAGGAAACGTTAAGTTTAGGTAAGACAATTTGTGTTTTGGCTTTTGGTATTTTTAATCCTTTTCTCTCTGCTTATCAGGTTCACAGGGGTAAATGAATTATACTTTGTTTTGAACAAGCTGTTTTCTATTATTGCATTTACTGGTTGGTCACAGCTCCCAGAGAGGATTCTGTAGCAGGGGCTAAACCCAGTCGTGCCTGCTGGAGGGAATATGTTTGGAAAACAGAGGGTGCTATCTCCTTGTGATCCAGCCTTAAACTGGGGTGAATCATGGGATTCCACTCTAAGAATATAGTATAGGTGTTGGTCTGTCAACTGTAAGAAGTTCCCATGGGTGGGGGCGGGGAATGGAGAGAGAGAGGTCACAAGTATAGCTCACCCCTGAACTGTAAACACAAGGTGACAGTAAGGTTAGAATATTTAAAATAACGAAAGCATAGGTCTCAGGTTCCCACCTGTCCTACATTAATATGGCGTGCTTGATATGGGTAAGTGGAGGCCTCAGGAACCCCAAGAGAAAGTGACGTAGCACCATGGGAGAATCTAGTGGTCCCATGAAATGATATATCTAGGCTATTAGATTTTATAGTATGGGTTATATAAAATGATGAAAGCTAGAGATAGAAAAAGACTTAATAGATCGTCTAGTCCATCTCCCTGCCGGTGTAGGGTCGGTTCCAATCATACATTTATTAATCTTATGTTCAAGGATTATGGATAGTTAGAATGAGTTAGGGCAAATTAAAACACAGTGGCCTATATTCTCCACTGCTTTTGAACCTAGTGTAATCATGTACACTCGTGGTTTTCAACCTGTGGGCCGCAGACCCCTGGGGGTCCACAGACTATGTCTAAGATTTCCAAAGGGGTTCACACCTCTCTTTGAAATTTTTTAGGGGTTGGCAAATGAAAAAAAGATTGAAAACCACTGATTTACACTATGGGAAATAGGTTTCACATGCTAGCCCAGGGGTCAGCAACCTCTGGCATGCGGCTCTCCATGGTAAACACCCTGGCGGGCCGGGTCAGTTTATTTACCTGCTGACGCAGCAGGTTCGGCCGATTGCAGCCTCCACTGGCCGCAGTTCACCGTCCCAGGCCAATGGGGCGGCAGGAAGCCGCGGCCAGCAGATCCCTAGCGCCGGCACCGCTTCCCGCCGCCCCTATTGGCCTGGGATGGTGAACCGTGGCCAGTGGGGGCCGCGATCGGACGAACCTGACGTGTCAGCAGGTCAATAAACTGGCCCGGCCCACCAGGGTGCTTACCTTGGCGAGCCGCGTGCCGAATGTTGCCGACCCCTGTGCTAGCCAATCAGAATGGTAGCATTTTAAGCGTATCACAGTTATAAATGACAGCAGGGAAGTAAGCCCAGTTCTCACATATGAAATTATGCACTGATCGAAGAACACACTCATAAGTGATAAGTGATCAGAGCTAGTGTGTGACCTCCATACAATTAATAGTCAAAGATCTGGTATTAGAGACTGTAACAGGCTGCTTGGAAGGCCAGGCTGCCTAGCAATTGGCATGCCTGACCTCTGGCCCCTTGTTTTCCTCCTTGACTTGCCTAATTTTTTTAGGTGGTGGGGTAGAGGATCTAGGCCCACCCTCTCCTCTGGGTCCCTGCCCAGGGCCCTGTATGAGTGAACCTTTGAACAGGGAGCCCTCTCAGCAAGGAGTCTAAATCCACTGCCGTGGGCTACTTCCTTCCAATGTCTCTTCAGTTTGGGGCATGGCCCCTATAGTCCAATTTTCTGGGGTGGCTTGCCTCCTGTAGCACCCTCTCATGGATCTTTGGTGGCACCCTGCCAAGGTGTTATGGATTGGGAGGGAGGTTATCTGGTCTAATAATCAAAGCAGGAGTCCTATGTAGTAGGCAGAGCCGGCATCCAGGTTGGGAATGAAGCCAAGGGTCAGTGCCAGAGTCAACTGCCAGTTACCAGAGCCAGGGGTGAAGCCAGAGTCAGAACCAGGAATCGATAATGAGGTCAGAGCCGAGGTCAGATACCAAATGTCAGAGCCAAGAGTCAAGACAGAGTCAAGGTCAGAACTCAGAGTCGGAGCCAAGACTGGTCACTGAGGATTGGATGTGAGTCATAAAGACAGGAGGAGAGGCAAGGATCAACTATGGAGCAGGAGCACAATGGAAACAGGAGCACAGGCGGGAGTAAGGCAGGAGCAGAGCAGGTTGAGTGCAAGAGGCAGGTACAAGCAAAGTCCAATGCAGCCACACCAGGACACCACTTTGTTGCTCAAATTTCCTGTTCCTCCTTCTGGTATAAATGGCATAGTTGGACTGATCGGTGGAGCAGGGCAATCCTCCAATCGGAGCTCCCGTGGGTGGTGTCTTAGCTGGGACTATAGCCTTAGTAGCTTCCCAGCCAACGTAGTTTCAGCAGCCATTGGGTGGAAGCTAGGATGTGGCAACTGTCTGAGGACCCCAGGCCTGTGTTCCAGATGTGGGATAGGCTCCTTTGGGCAGGGCAGCTGCAAGTTTAGTGAGGCCAAACCCCACAATGTCTCTGGGCATCAGTTACAGAGACTCCTAGGTATCCTCCTCAGTCACCTTTGGCTAGGGGGACAGTATGTGCTCAGGCAGCTAGCTCCTACCTCTTTACCAGTCAGCTGTGAACTAAGCCAAGCTCTCTCCTTTTCTCCCTCTCCAGACCTGGCATTGGCTGTATGTATACCAGGGCAGGCTAGCA
This sequence comes from Chrysemys picta bellii, assembly GCF_011386835.1. NCBI lineage: Eukaryota > Metazoa > Chordata > Testudines > Emydidae > Chrysemys > Chrysemys picta. The sequence goes on from NW_027056993.1 coordinate 3,446, forward strand.
GGGACTCTCTAACTCCTGCCATGCTGGTGGGCAGTTTCTCTGCTCATCACAGAGACAAATACATAGAGAAGCAGGCCACTTCTCTGAACTAATGGTAATGTGTGATTTTTTATTACTTAATTTTGACACATTCCATCTTGACATCACAGAATATAACAGATGACTGCATCGCATCACACATATTCCAACATAACAGAATTCAATACATCAAAATAAATGCCACATCTCATGACATACTGATGTAATGGATCAAATATTTTCCAAAAGCCTTTTCCCCTGCCTGGTTGCACAGCTTGCTCATTATTTGGGCAAACAGTGCTCTTCACAAATTATATTTGTGAACTGGAGCAAGCAGAACAGAGGACTGGCCCACCAATTTTCATTAGCTTGCGAAACCAGAAGCACTTTGCCCCCTGCTACTGCATTGTCCACGCTATTTTTACAGAGCTTAGCTGTTGCACTTTGAGCTCTTTTTTACTATGCTTATCAAAATAAATGTCTAATAAATTAATGATACATATCACATTTTGTACCTTAACATGAAAAGAATTAGTGTTACTGAATTGTGTTCTCCTATTCCTATTCATCCACCTTGACTTCCTGACTGCCTGAATATCAAACACAAAGTGCTTTTGTGCCAGTATGGTGCAATCAAAGCACATCTCTTACTATTAAGGAACTAGCACCT
>NW_027056994.1:0-4129 GCF_011386835.1 Chrysemys picta bellii
TCCCGCTCCCTGCTGCAGATACTGCTCTGGCTCACTGCCCATCAAGTCTACTAATTTTGGAAACACTGAGTGTAGCATTGGGAGCAGCCTCTGATGTTTTACTGTCTAGCCGGCTTGCTTCGTAGAATGAAGACGCATTGAGTTGGGTGATCCCCAGAGAGTATCTCAAACCTTCAAAGTGTCAGGCCAGCAGCAGGACATTAGCACTTCAGAGGATGGTTGGCTGTGACAGTGACATCACAAAGGACTTTTGCAGGAGCTCAGCCTATTGGTTAAAGGTGTTAGGGAGCTGGTGACCTCAGAGAGAGATGCTGACATCAGAGAGAGATGCTGACAGGAGCACAGGGCCAGGGAAACCTCAGAGACCCCTGTGGCTTTGCTTCAGCAAGTCTCCTTCTCAAGGTCTCTCTTTGAGGATTGAGAGAGTATTAGGGCTGACGTATGTGAGTGCGAGCAGGAGCCTCTTTCGAGATTTCTCCTTTCTCTTTACTGATTTTACTAGAAAACAGACATCCCTGTTAAGAAGGTAAGAGCCTCGGAGAGGCTTGTAACCTTTTCAGTCTGATCCACCTGGTGCCAGCTGAATTCTAGGCATGGAAAACACTAGCTCAAGGTGGCAGAATTTTATTCTCTCCCTGGGATTTTGTCCCGTGGAATCACTGGGGACATTAGGTTTTGTCCTTTTCGTTTTACCTTTTCCTCCATCCCTGCTTCCTTTCTCTTCATCTCTTACTTCTTTTGTCCTTTCTCCTGTTCCGCTCCCACCACCAGGAGTGGTGTGTGTGTGTGTGTGTGTGTGTGTGTGTGTGTGTTGCTGGGGGTGCTCTTCACCTCCCCTTGTGGAAAGTTGATCCAAAACTGTGGGGTTGAAATAGTGCTTGGACTCCACAGACACTAGATGCTGCCATCCTGTGGCTTAGCGTTAGTGTCTCGGATGACTTGGGCAAGATCTCAACCTCCCCGCAACCCACTTCACTGCTGCCAGAATCCCTCCTGCCCCCACTGCTAGACCAGCCTCCCAGCCCAACCTTGGTGGGGGTCTAGAAGAGGGTTCTGATAACTTGAGCTGTGGTTTGGAGGTGGAAAAGCTGTCAAGGGCACTGAGGGGGAGATAGCAGGAGCTCATCCTTCAAGGAGGGGGGTTGGCACTGGAGGTTACTAGAAAGGACAAGAAGACTCCATTCTGGGGTTCAGGAGGTGAATTTATCCCTCAGTGGTGGGCAGGTGATGGGTGGAAGTAGTGCTGGTTCCAGGTGCCCTTAATTCCCGCTGATTCCTCCGGGCGTTTGAGTCTCTGACAGGTTCTCGTTCCCTTGCAGCAGGAGGACGTCACGGCCAAAAGTGATGCACCAGCTCCGCATCATCCGGCACTTGCGCCAGATTCCTGAGACACTGCAGGGGCTGTGCCTCTGAGGCCATCAGCAACTCCCGCTCCCTGCTGCAGGTACTGCTCTGGCTCACTGTAAATGGGGAGCTAGTGGAAGGGGAAATGGAGCCCCCTGGCACTCACTAAAAGGGAAAGTGGTGGATTCTCCATCTCTTGATGTCATTGAAGGAAGACTAGATTCCTTTCTGCAATGTGTGTGCCCAAAAAGTAACTATTGTACTATACAGCAAGCCTATGGTATGCAAGGGGTTAGATGAGATGCTCTAAAGGTCTCTTGTGGCCATAAAGTCCCCTAATTTTGGAAACACTGAGTGTAGCATTGGGAGCAGCCTCTGATGTTTTACTGTCTAGCCGGCTTACTTCCTAGAATGAGGACGCATTGAGTGGGGTGATCCACAGACCTTCAAAGTGTCAGGCCAGCAGCAGGACATTAGCACTTCAGAGGATGGGTGGGTGTGGCAGTGACATCACAAAGGCCTTTTGCAGGACCTCAGCTTATTGGTCAAAGGTGGTGGGAAGGTTGTGACCTCAGAGAGAGATGCTGACATCAGCCAGGCAGGACAGGGGCGCAGGGCCAAGGAAAACTCAGAGACCCCTGTGGCTTTGCTTCAGCAAGTCTCCTTCTCGAGGTCTCTCTTTGAGAGAGTATTAGGGTTCACGTAGGTGTGTGCGAAGAGGAACCTCTTTCGCGTTTTCTCCTTTCCTTTTACTGATTTTACTAGAAAACAGACATCCCTGTTCAGAAGGTAAGAGCCTCGGAGAAGTTTGTAACCTGTTCAGTCTGATCCACCTAGTGCCAGCTGAATTCTAGGCATTGTAAACACTAGTTCAAGGTGGCAGAATTTTATTCCCTCCCTGGGATTTTGTCCCGTGGAATCACTGGGGTTGAAATAGTGCTTGGACTTCACTGACACTAGATGCTGCCATCCTGTGGCTTAGCATTAGTGTCTGGGATGACTTGGGGCAAGATCTCAACCTCCCCGCAACACACTTCACTTCTGGCAGAATCCGTCCTGCCCCCCCCTGCTCATAGACTCATAGACTTTAAGGTTAGAAGGGACCATTATGATCATCTGGTCTGACCCCCTGCATGCTGCAGGCCATAAAACCGTCCCTACCCCTTCCCTGGACTCTGCTGCTGAAGTCCCCAATCCTGTTACTAGTGACTTCAATCGGCAGAGACCCTCCTGCTAGAGATCCCTGCCCCATGCTGCGGAAGAAGGCGAAAAACTTCCAGAGGCTCAGCCAGTCTGCCCTGGAGGAAAATTCCTTCCCGACCCCAAATATGGCGATCAGTAAGACCCCGAGCATATAGGCAAGAGTCTCCATCCTGATCCCTGTTAGCCATTATGCTATTTACCTACCATTGCTTGGTTTTCTTTACTACTATGTTTTACCATTAAACCATTCCCTCCATAAACTTATCTAACTTAATCTTAAAACCAGACAGGTCCCTCGCCCCCACCGTTTCCCTCGGAATGCCATTCCAATATTTCACCCCTCTGACGGTCAGAAACCTTCGTCTGATTTCAAGCCTGAACTTCCCCACGGCCAGTTTATATCCATTCGTTCTTGTATCCACGTTAGTACTAAGCTGGAATAATTCTTCTCCCTCCCTTGTATTAATCCCTCTAATATATTTAAAGATAGCAATCATATCCCCTCTCAGCCTTCGCTTTGTCAGACTAAACAACCCAAGCTCCTCTAGTCTCCTTTCATACGACAGGTTTTCCATTCCTCTGATCATCCTAGTGGCCCTTCTCTGCACCCGTTCCAGTTTGAGTTCGTCTTTTTTAAACATGGGAGACCAGAACTGCACACAGTACTCCAAATGAGGTCTCACCAGCGCCTTGTACAACGGAAGCAAGACCTCCTTATCCCTACTAGATATACCTCGCCTAATGCATCCCAAGACAGCATTGGCTTTTTTCACCGCCACGTCACATTGTCGACTCATAGTCATCCTGCGGTCTACAAGGACCCCTAGGTCCTTCTCCTCTTCCGTTACTTCTAACCAATGCGTCCCCATCTTGTAACTAAAATTGTTATTAGTCATCCCCAAATGCATCACCTTACACTTTTCACTGTTAAATTTCATCCTATTTCTGATACTCCAATTCACAAGCTCATTCAAGTCTCCCTGCAGGATATCCCTATCCTCTTCCGAATTTACAACGCCTCCCACCTTCGTATCATCCGCAAACTTTATCAGCCCACTCCTGCAATCGGTTCCGAGGTCAGTTATAAATAGATTAAATAAGATGGGTCCCAAAACCGAACCTTGAGGCACTCCACTAGTAACCTCCCTCCAACCCGACAGTTCACCCTTTAATACGACCCGCTGCATTCTCCCCATTAACCAATTCCTTATCCACCTCTGGATTTTCATATCGATCCCCATGTTTTTCAGTTTAACCAATAATTCCTCATGGGGTACAGTATCAAACGCTTTACTGAAATCCAGGTATATTAGGTCCACCGCATTTCCCTTATCTAATAAATCCGTTACTTTCTCAAAGAAGGAGATCAGATTCGTTTGGCATGATCTGCCCTTCGTAAAACCATGTTGTAATTTATCGCAATTGCCACTAATCTCCAGGTCCTCAACTAGTTTCTCTTTCAGAATTTTCTCTAACACCTTGCACACTACAGATGTTAAACTCACAGGTCTGTAGTTACCCGGATCACTTTTTTTCCCTTTCTTGAAAATAGGAACCACATTAGCTATTCTCCAGTCTAACG
>NW_027056995.1:0-4129 GCF_011386835.1 Chrysemys picta bellii
CTTTAAAATGCCCCGGGCCGTTGACCTCTCCCCGTCAGAAGGGTGCAGGTCTCCCCTTTCTAACTCCTCTTGGGCCGTTGGCACTCGCTGGGCAACGAGACCACCCACTTCCGAGGGAACGGAGGTCTCTCCTTTACAGCGCTTTTCGCTCTGGCCCATTGGAAGGCCCCTGGCTTAAGGACCACCCTGTAAGGAGGGTTTCGGTCTCCTTTGCCATGCAAATTAAGCCACAGGTCACTTTGACACGCCAGGCAAAATGACTGCCCTGTAACCAGCGTGTAAGGTCTTATACCTCTCACGCTTAAGCTAGGGGAGCCTTTCTGTGCCTGTGGCTTAGCGACTCCCCCCGACCCTCCACCACTTGAGAAGGGTTGAACTTCTGTTTCTCTTAGTCACAGTAAATTCCCACAGAATGATTTCTACTTGGCTTTTTTGAGATTTGAAGTGAAATCTTACTGGGGACCTATCCCGGTCAGATGGAACATGGTGTGGCGAAGGGGCGGCTGTAAGGGGATGGCGAAGGCCATGGAAAATTCGCCCCGTTTCTCAAAAAAGCCAAGAAATGGCCCAACCAAGCAAACGTCACAAAGTCTGGAAATGAACAGCGGAGGTGGGGGGCTCCTTTCGGACCCTCACTTCCGTGTAATCCTTCCTCAAGTCCTTTTGCCCTGCCCAATTTACACCGCTCAACCAACCACAACTTTCACCCTTTGTTTTCTTGTGCACAAGAAAGAACGCTGTCGGACTGACGAGCGTTAACTGCAGGGATTCGGACAGCTCCGTTAGTTGTGTCCGAATTCCTGGCCTTGTGTCTCTTTGGTGATAAAGAGAGGAGATTCCTCGGGCTACTTTTGAAGAGATTGATGTGGCGGTCCTTTCTGAAATGTGTTGATGTTGAGATGTTGTTGGTAGATGCGGTGGTATTCAGAGCCGGCACGTGGGTGCACCTAACCCTACTAACAGGACCGCGTCACAAGTAAAAGGGGTCTTTTCTGGTAAAGGTAGGGGGCACAAAGTTGTCATTTTCTTGGTGGGGTAGGAGGTAAGTCGGGAAGGGTGTCGCTGAGGGACGGAGGATTGATTGGAAAGGGGACACTCAGCAGGATCCCTCCCTTACCTGTTCATTTCCAGATCTTTTCACATTCAGGACTCCCCCACCCTCATTGTGTAAAGGAGGTGTATTATATTAAAGAAAGGGTGACTGCCCTGTAATCAGGGTTCAGGTCGCTTTCCCTTTTCTCCTCTCTGCATCGGCCCTCTTCACGCCAAGGTCCAAAGTGAGCTCCCTCTAACTAGGGTGTGGGTCTTTCCCTGCCTTTCACAAGGTAACACTGCCATTTGGAAGATAGTTCTAGAAACCAGGCTCTTGAGAGGGTTCAGGGTTTGTCCTACTAGCTGTCCCGTGCCCTCCTCACTCACGCACTCAGCCAAGTCAAAGCCCGCGTCCTCTGCATCCACCTGGACCCGCCTTCTGCCGCAAGCTCTCCTGCGCTCTGAAAGAGATCGGTGCCAAAAAGTAGGAATTAGGGTAATTTCCGGCAGGGCCGAGTACCTTGCCAATGTCATCTCAATCTACCTTGTACACGTGCTCTCTACTGAGCCACAGCTAACCCGCTTCACCTCTCTCTTTCTAGCAACTCAAAGGACAAAATGGACAAGATGACACAAGCACCAAAGAAACTGCAGGAAAAGGGAAGAAAAAGCCACGGCCAACGGCTGCACACACCGCACACACCGCACCCCTGTACCGAGGGATCGGGTTCGACACTTCTCCTCACAGGCTTAATCCCCCTTCGGGTGCCCGGTAAAAGGACCTCCCTGTAAACAAGGATCAAGGTCCATTCCTTGCCAACCAAAATGCTTTATGGGTCCCTTCCATAGCTGAGGAGGAGCGAGCCCCCTTTAAAACGGGTTGAGGTCTCTGTGGGTTTGAGCTCCTTAGGACCTAGCCTTTAAAATGCCCCGGGCCGTTGACCTCTCCCTGTCAGAAGGGTGCAGGTCTCCCCTTTCTAACTCCTCTTGGGCCGTTGGCACTCGCTGGGCAACGAGACCACCCACTTCCGAGGGAACGGAGGTCTCTCCTTTACAGCGCTTTTCGCTCTGGCCCATTGGAAGGCCCCTGGCTTAAGGACCACCCTGTAAGGAGGGTTTCGGTCTCCTTTGCCATGCAAATTAAGCCACAGGTCACTTTGACACGCCCGGCAAAATGACTGCCCTGTAACCAGGGTGTAAGGTCTTATACCTCTCACGCTTAAGCTAGGGGAGCCTTTCTGTGCCTGTGGCTTAGCGACTCCCCCCGACCCTCCACCACTTGAGAAGGGTTGAACTTCTGTTTCTCTTAGTCACAGTAAATTCCCACAGAATGATTTCTACTTGGCTTTTTTGAGATTTGAAGTGAAATCTTACTGGGGACCTATCCCGGTCAGATGGAACATGGTGTGGCGAAGGGGCGGCTGTAAGGGGATGGAGGAGGCCGTGGAAAATTCGCCCCGTTTCTCAAAAAAGCCAAGAAATGGCCCAACCAAGCAAACGTCACAAAGTCTGGAAATGAACAGGGGAGGTGGGGGGCTCCTTTCGGACCCTCACTTCCGTGTAATCCTTCCTCAAGTCCTTTTGCCCTGCCCAATTTACACCGCTCAACCAACCACAACTTTCCCCTTTGTTTTCTTGTGCACAAGAAAGAACGCTGTCGGACTGACGAGCGTCAACTGTAGGGATTCGGACAGCTCCGTTTGTTGTGTCCGAATTCCTGGCCTTGTGTCTCTTTGGTGATAAAGAGAGGAGATTCCTCGGGCTACGTTGGAAGAGATTGAGGTGGCGGTCCTTTCTGAAATGTGTTCATGTTGAGATGTTGTACGTAGATGCGGTGGTATTCAGAGCCAGCACGTGGGTGCACCTAACCCTACTAACAGGACCGCGTCACAAGTAAAAGGGGTCTTTTCTGGTAAAGGTAGGGGGCACAAAGTTGTCATTTTCTTGGTGGGGTAGGAGGTAAGTCGGGAAGGGTGTCGCTGAGGGACGGAGGATTGATTGGAAAGGGGACACTCAGCAGGATCCCTCCCTTACCTGTTCATTTCCAGATCTTTTCACATTCAGGACTCCCCCACCCTCATTGTGTAAAGGAGGTGTATTTTACTAAAGAAAGGGTGACTGCCCTGTAATCAGGGTTCAGGTCGCTTTCCCTTTTCTCCTCTCTGCATCGGCCCTCTTCACGCCAAGGTCCAAAGTGAGCTCCCTCTAACTAGGGTGTGGGTCTTTTCCTGCCTTTCACAAGGTAACACTGCCATTTGGAAAATAGTTCTAGAAACCAGGCTCTTGAGAGGGTTCAGGGTTTGTCCTACTAGCTGTCCCGTGCCCTCCTCACTCACGCACTCAGCCAAGTCAAAGCCCGCGTCCTCTGCATCCACCTGGACCCGCCTTCTGCCGCAAGCTCTCCTGCGCTCTGAAAGAGATCGGTGCCAAAAAGTAGGAATTAGGGTAATTTCCGGCAGGGCCGAGTACCTTGCCAATGTCATCTCAATCTACCTTGTACACGTGCTCTCTACTGAGCCACACCTAACCCGCTTCACCTCTCTCTTTCTAGCAACTCAAAGGACAAAATGGACAAGACGACACAAGCACCAAAGAAACTGCAGGAAAAGGGAAGAAAAAGCCACGGCCAACGGCTGCACACACCGCACACACCGCACCCCTGTACCGAGGGATCGGGTTCGACACTTCTCCTCACAGGCTTAATCCCCCCTCAGGTGCCCGGTAAAAGGACCTCCCTGTAAACAAGGATCACGGTCCATTCCTTGCCAACCAAAATGCTTTATGGGTCCCTTCCATAGCTGAGGAGGAGCGAGCCCCCTTTAAAACGGGTTGAGGTCTCTGTGGGTTTGAGCTCCTTAGGACCTAGCCTTTAAAATGCCCCGGGCCGTTGACCTCTCCCTGTCAGAAGGGTGCAGGTCTCCCCTTTCTAACTCCTCTTGGGCCGTTGGCACTCGCTGGGCAACGAGACCACCCACTTCCGAGGGAACGGAGGTCTCTCCTTTACAGCGCTTTTCGCTCTGGCCCATTGGAAGGCCCCTGGCTTAAGGACCACCCTGTAAGGAGGGTTTCGGTCTCCTTTGCCATGCAAATTAAGCCA
>NW_027056996.1:0-4125 GCF_011386835.1 Chrysemys picta bellii
CTAACATGCCTTGCCTGGCTATTTACTTACAAGTTTGAAATAGGAGAGACTTGTTTAGAAAGATGTGGAGAACCTGGATTGATGTCTGGTCCCTCTCAGTCCCGAGAACGAACACACTCCCAAACAAAGAACACAAACAAAAACCTTCCCCCCCCCAAGATTTGAAAGTATCTTGTCCCCTTATTGGTCCTTTAGGTCAGATGCCAGCCAGGTTACCTGAGCTTCTTAACCCTTTACAGGGAAAAGGATTTTGGAGTCTCTGGCCAGGAGGGGTTTTATAATACTGTACACAGGACAGCTATTACCCTTCCCTTTATAGTTATGACAGCACCCAACTCACTTTCATGGGAAATGTCGAGTTCAACAAACCAGCATTTTCCAATGAAACTCTATTTTGTAGGATAATTTCTGACCAGGGACGTGATTTTACCTCTGTATACAGCAGTGAGACCAATACTGCATCAAGCTGTGTTGTCCACATTTTAAGAAGGATATTTTAAAAAAATGGAAAGGATGCAGATGTAGAAGCTCTTTACACCAATATTCCACATGAGGATGGACTTCAAACTGTCGAGAACAGTATCCCTGATGAGGCCATGGCACACCTGGTGGCTGAGCTTTGTGACTTTGTCCTCACCGACAACCATTTCAGATTTGGGGACAACTTATACCTTCAAGTCAGTGGCACTGCTATGGCTTCCCGCATGGCCCCACAGTATGCCAACATCTATATGGCTGACTTAGAACAGTGCTTCCTCAGCTCTCGGCCCCTAGTGCCCTGCCTCTACTTGCACTGCATTGATGACATCTTCATCATATGGACCCACGGACAGGAGGCCCTTGAAGAATTCCACCTGGATTTCAACAATTTCCACCCCACCATCAACCTCAACCTGGACCTGTCCACACAAGAGATCAACTTCCTGGACACTACAGTGCATCTAAGTGATGGTCACATAAACACCACCCTATACCAAAAACCTACTGACCGCTATACTTACCTACATGCCTCCATCTTCCATCCAAGACACATCACACAATCCATTGTCTATAGCCAAGCCCTAAAATACAACCACATTTGCTCCAATCCCTCAGACAGATACAAACACCTACAAGATCTCTATCAAGCATTCTTAAAACTACAATACCCGCCTGGGGAAGTGAGGAAACAGATTGACAGAGCGAGACAGGTACCCAGAAGTCACCTACTTCAGGACAGGCCCAACAAGGAAAATAATGGAACACCACTGGCCATCACGTACTGCTCCCAGCACATCAACAATCTACAACCTATCCTGGAAAACGATCCCTCACTCTCACAGACCTTGGGAGGCAGGCTAGTCCTCTCTTACAGATAGCCCCCCAACCTGAAGCAAATACTCACCAGCACTACACACCACAGCACAGAAACACTAACCCAGGAAGCAATCCCTGTAACAAACCTCATTGCCTAGTCTGTCCCCACATCTACTCTAGTGACACCATCAGAGGACTCAACCACATCAGCCACACCATCAGGGACTCATTCACCTGCACATCTACTAATGTTATATATGCCATCATGTGCTAGTAATGCTCCTCTGTCATGTTCATTAGCCAAACCGGGCAGTCTCTACATAAAAGAATAAAGGGACACAAATCGGACATCAGGAATGGTAACATACAAAAGCCAGTAGGAGAACACTTCTATCTTCCTGGACATTCTGTAACAGATTTAAAAGTAGCCATACTTGAACAAAAAAACCCTTCAGAAACAGACTTCAAAGAGAAACAGCAGAACTAAAATTCATTTGCAAATTTAACACCACTAATTTGGGCTTGAATAGGGACTGGGAGTGGCTGGCTCACTACAAAAGCAGCTTTGCCTCTCCTGGAATTGACACCTCCTCATCAATTTTTGGGAGTGGACCACATCCACCCTGACTGAAGTGGCCCTGTCAACACTGGTTCTCCACTTGTGAGGTAACTCCCTTCTCTTCATGTGTCAGTATAATAATGCCTGCATCTGTAATTTTCACTCCATGCATCTGAAGAAATAGGTTTTTTTATCCACAAAAGCTTATGCCCAAATAAATCTGCTAGTCTTTAAGGTGCCACCGGACTCCGCATTGTTTTTGTGGATACAGACTAACACGGCTACCCCCGATACTCAGGACCCATATGTAAATCTGTGGTTGAGATCATCCTCGAATGGAGGAATCACCGAAAATGATACTGCTGCTGCTGCAACCAATGAGACTGTGGGTCTACAGACAACAGCCTCTTTCACCTTGCATCCCTGATTCACTCCCTGGGCACTGTCCAGCCTGTGCAATGACTGAGGCAGAGATCTGGGCAGAGGAGAATGTTTTGGCAAAGTTTGGTATTAATCCAGCCAGAAATGAAAAGTGAAAGCTGGACGAGAAGGAATTGAGAAGGACAAGATGGCTGAGGTAATATCTTTATTGGACCCACTCTTGTTGGCGAAAGAGACAAACTTCTGTGCTTAGACACAGCTCTTCTCTGTAAGTTCAATAGCTTTTCTGTCTCCCACAGAAGTGGGTCAAATAAAAGCTATTTAATCCCCCACCTTGTCACTGATATCCTGGGACTAACACGCCTACAGCAACCCTGCATATAAGAAGACGACTGTCACTTTTGGGAAAGTTTTCTAGTATTCTGTCAGGACAGCATCTCTCAAAAATCTCTTGGTGCAGAAACGTCTCTGTTACAATATGTGATTGTTCTCAGTGATGTCTAGTGCACAGGGCTATTTTGTAGATGGCTGGCTGGTTATTTCTGGAATAATTCTGAATGGGCCCAATCCTGATTCCTTTATCCTGCTTCTACTCAATCTGTACAAAGCAAACTCACATTACAGGCAATAGCTGCCTGCCTGAGTAAGGAACCCTTGGTTTGGCGCTATGAGCTGGCCCTGCACCTCTATCCAGGGAAGATGGGGATTAGTGATGATATTATTCCTACTAAATGTTAAAAAGAGAGAAGTTAAAAATAAAACGTGTAATGGGTCTGTAGCTGTAATGTTAACTATTGAGTCACAACAAATGACTCCATAATATGATATTCCTGAGCTGTGTAGGGTTGAGGTATATTTTTGGCTGAGCTCTTTATGCTACACTAGATCTACAGGTATGAGAGATTTTGAAATTTTCTATTACTGGTTGGTCCAAAATGTGAGAAGTAACAGGGCAGACAGGGGGGTGCTCTCAGCTAAATCTAATTCTGGCCAAGCTGGGAGAATCTGCCCATTCCTCGGTCACCCTATGAGGGTGGCAAAGGGCTACACAAATGCCCCAGATGCTGTACCTCTGAGGTTGGGTGTCTGGGTCTGGGTTTTACCACGAGGGTAACGTTTTCAAAAGTGTCTCAGCAACTTAGGAGCCTAAGTGACATTTTCCTTTTCCATTTTCTCTCCTATCTGCATTTTTAGACACATTCAGAGGGAAAGGGAAAGGAAAGACGTGGCACTGAAGCAACTGGAAATGAGATAATGAAAACACTTCACAGTCACACAGGGGGATCCTCAGTGGCCAGTGACATGAACAGTAATAATTACAGCTCAGTAATTACAATCATTACAGGACTTGCTCTGATTTTTGTTCATTTCTCGTTAGGGTCACAGGCACACAACACCCTCTGGGTTCAAGCCCTTTTGTCTCAGGGGATTTGCCTTTCAGGACTTAGCTGGCTGATTCTTACCTGAACAGGTCACTCCAGCATCCTCTCCATGACCGCAGTTATGCTCTTCCCATCCCTTGTTCCCACAGTGCCAGAGAGCAGACTCGGTACCATCACAGGCAACTTCATCCAGCCAAATTGGTCCAGATCCTCCTCCAAAATGAGCCCAGCCAGGGGCACTGACAGCAGCTCCACATCCCAACTGCTTACAGACAACCCCAGCATCTGCCATGTCCCAGCGGTCACTACACACCGTCCCCCACTGATCCAGGTGTTTAACCTCCACTCTCCCGGCACAGGGGCTGCCTCCATCCACCAGCCTCAACTCGTCGGCACCTTCAAAGAGAGACACAGAGCAGGGTCAGAGCGAGCAGGGAGCCCCCTCCCCAGCGTTATCACAGCAGAGTCCATGCCTGGCAGCAGGGGATCCGCACCCAGAGCCAGGAG
>NW_027056997.1:0-4117 GCF_011386835.1 Chrysemys picta bellii
CCCCCAGGTAATAATCTCATGACCCCCTGAGGGGTCCCGACCCCCAGTTTGAGAACCCTGGCCATAGTGCCTTCATCTGAGTATCACAATGCACTTTACAAACAACCATGCCTCTTGAAATCTCTATAATTGTTTTTTATTAAAATAGCGGCGTCCCATTGTGCTAGGCACTTTACCGGCAGTAGAAGTCCTTGCCCTGAGGAGCTTGCCATCAAATTCAAGACATGGATCCACAGAGTATATAACGAAGTAGGAAGGTATAACAAGTAGGAAGGAGCAGGAGAGGGAGGACAAGGGTCACAGCAATGAGAACAAACATTAATATAGGCCAGCTTTGTAAAGCAGGTATCCTCCTCATTTTATACAGCTACTAAATGAGACTCAAAGGGTGAAATCCTGGCTCCATTGAGGTCAATGACAGACCTAAACTGAGCCTCTTAAGAAGAATCCAAATCTCATTTTAAGAACATCACATCTGAGAAGTGTTGTGACTTCTTGACTCCCTGCACTCAAAGGGCCCCCTTTGTGCCACATTCCAAGCCTGGCAGAGATTCCAATTGCTTCATCCGTCTCTTTATTACTGTTTTTATTGTTTGTATTGCAGTAGCCCCAGACCTGGACTGGGCCCCATTGTGCTAGGTGCTGTACAAACACAGAACAGGAAAAGGATCCTTGCCTGAACGAGTTACAGTTGACGTTTATTTCGCCAACCAGAGCATCTTCATCTTTTTTTCCTAGCATGTTGGAAGCATGAAAGGTTTTGTATTAATAACCTTGGACTGTGAGATTCCTTTAACACACCTTACAACTGTGACCATGTCCAGCTTTTCTCATGATTTCATGCACTGCGGTGCACTTCCTGTCTCCAAACTCAGGAACTGGTTACAGTGTGATGGCCTGTGAAGTCCCAGCAGAATGGCACTTCTCTGTGAAGGACCCCATCTCCATTCATGGAGATACTGAAGATGCTGACAGCTAGTTCCAAACGCTGCTTTGAAAATTTATATTTTTCTCCATAGATTTAGGCCCAGCTCCACAAAGGTTAAATGCCTTTGTGGATTAGTGCTTAGCAAATATTGAACTACCTACGGCAATTAGAAATAACCATCCGGACTGAACGCGTAGAACATCTTAAGGGTCCTGGTGGGTTGTGATTAGAGCCAAAACCATTATGTACAGCATATTAATTGACCCAAAACTACATTCCTGAGGCTGTGACGGAAGCAAAGAAACTCAAGGATATCCACAGTTAAGGCTGACCTCCAGGCCGCACGCACAGCAGGGTGTATTACGGAAGTAGTTAAGGAAATTCCCTGCTGTGCCTGGGGATTGGAGGTCAGCCTGTGGAGTGAATTTCCTTATTTTTCTTTGCTGCCATCACCACCCCAGCAGACTTTTGATTCAATTAGGGCCTAATCCAGCAAGCTGCCGAGCTGCCTTAAATCACATTCAAGCCAATGGGATCTGAGGACATTCAGCATCTCACAGGATCGGGCTTTTTATGAATTTCATTCCGAGCGGGCATGAGGTTCACTGCCTTGGAGACTGAAGTAATCTCTTTATTCGCCAAATAGTGGATCAACTTCAAAGAGCAAGCCACCCCACCCCCCGCCCACAGCCCTGTCAATGTGTCTCAACAATGACCAAGAGTCACCTGCTGTGGAGTCAGAGGGGAATTCACTTTCCATATCCAAAAGCCGTCCAGGGTACTGATTAATGCTAACTGTGGTGGTGTTTTTGTGATAGGTGCACCTGTCTGCATGGAACTAGAGTGAGACCCACCAAACTAATTTACCATATGCCACACTACAGACCAGAGTGAGGTTCAGATCCAACACCTGCAGGTGAAAGGCTCTGTATCTCATTACCAGTTCCCTGAGCCTCCCCTTCCCACAGACATTTGCACTGATGACATGTAGCTTTTAAAAATGCCTTTTCCCAATGTAATTAACGAGGTCTCTTCCAGTCTTTGGGCTAGTGGTTTGTTATTTAATATTTGTATATAGCACCGTAAGTGGGGATTGGGGACATGTTTTGTCGATTTTGTATAGCACCGTAAGTGGGGATAGTGCTTTATAAAGAGAATAAATATATCCCCCATATTGCTCTGCACTTACTATCTCAGATCCTGATGCTTCCAAAGAAATGCACATTGGAAAACATAATCCAACTATATGTACAAAACGATGGGAGTTTTGCTCCCTTTGTCAACAGATCGTGTCCACATTCGGGGCACCATTGTTGACAAGATGAGCAATGCACTGTGAGTGTGTATCCCACAGTGCCTGGTGACACCATCTGTCGCTAGGTGTTGTGGGAAGGCGGAAACGGAGCGAGGTGCATCCTGGGATGTGCAAAATGTCCCATCATGCACTGCTTTGTGTCCCAGCCCTCCAATGGTTTCCGGCTTCCTTTTGCGCCGTTTTCCCAACTATCAGTCTTTGCAAGCGCGCGACAGCATCTGCAGTGAGAGAGGATGGATCCCGCACTTCTCTCCTATGCGCTGTTAGCTGTCGTGAGGACATTGCACATGGCAGTGCCGTTACTCGCAAAGGTACTGACAGAGAAGGAATTGCAGGCGCCCGAGTGTGATATGGACAGCAGTAACTTATCAATGCTTTTGGCATTCACAGAGCAGCTGCATACGATAGACCGTCGCTTTTGGGCTAGGGAAACAAGCCCTGGTTGGTGGGATCGCATTGTCATGCAGGTGCGGGTTGATGACCAGTGAGTACAGAACTTTAGGATGTGTAAAGCAACCTTCCTGGAGCTATGTGCTGAGCTGGCCCCTGACCTGCGGCGCAAGGACACCGGAATGAGAGCTGCCCTTTCAGTAGAGAAGCATGTTGCAATCGCTGTGTGGAAGCTGGGGAATCCAGACTGCTACCGGTCAGTTGCAAATCAATTTGGAGTGTGGAAGTCCACTGCTGGGGCTGTCTTCCTCCACGTGTGCAGGGCAATAAATCGCATGCTGCTGCAGAGGACCGTGACTCTGGGAAATGTACATGAAATAGTGTCTGGCTTTGCAGAGATGGGTTTCCCTAACTGTGGCGGGACGATTGATGGTGCACACATTACAATTTTAGCGCAAGATCACCTTCCCTCTGAATACATCAGTAGGAAGGGATACTTCTCCGTGGTGTTGCAGGCATCTGTGGATCACCGTGGGCGTTTCAGAGACATCAATGCAGGCTGGTCTGGAAAGGTGCATGACGCTCGTATCTTCAAGAACAGTGGCCTGTACAGAAAGCTGCAGGCGGGGACTTTCTTTCCAGACCAGAAGATCACAGTGGGGGATGTGGAAATGCGCATAGTAATCCTGGGAGACCCGGCTTACCCCTTACAGCCCTGGCTCATGAAACCTTACACAGGGCCCCTGGACAGCAGCAAGGAGTGGAGCAGGTGCTGCATGATAGTTGAATGTGTCTTTGGCCATCTGAAAGCTCGCTGGAGGTGTCTCTGTGGCAGGTAGACCTTACTGAGGATAATATTCCTGTGGTCATAGCCGCGTGCTGAACTTTGCATAATCGGTGTGAATCTCAGGGTGAAATGTTTGCTGAGGTGTGGAGCACTGAGGCAGAGCGCTTGGCTGCACAGTTTGAGCAGCCAGATGCTAGGGCTGTCAGAGGAGCCCAGAGGGCTGCTATTAACATCAGAGAGGCTTTGAGGAACCACTTTGACAATGAGGGGCACTAACACATGTCTGCCGTGGAGGTGCTTCCCTGGGGCATCCATGTTAAATTTTGGGGCCCAAGATCCATGTGAGAAAATGCTTTAGAAGCCTGTTCCCGATACTGCACTTATTGCTATACGATTTTGTAGAACACAGAATAAAAACATTGTCCCATTAGAAATCTTTCCCTTTATTTATTGTTAAAACCTCACAAGTGTATGGAGCACCAACCCTCATTGTCCAAGCTGTGAGAGAGGGTGGCGTGATGGGGAAACTGAGGAGCACTGTGATGTGAAAAGGAATGTGTGGGCATGGGGGGGGGGGGGGGGTTGGCAAAGAATTGTGCATGTGCACGTGCTGCAGTGGAGGTCGACCCCAGATCTGTTCAGTCTGCAGATGTATTAAAGACTTGAGCATCTGTGTCTGATCCTCCATAACTTTTAT
>NW_027056998.1:0-4117 GCF_011386835.1 Chrysemys picta bellii
GCAGATTCTTCTACATTTTCTTTCCTCTGCCCCAAACATAAAATAACCAGTAATCTTGGAAATATGCAGAAGAGGACAGTTAGGAAGTAGCCTGGTGTATTTGGATGGAGTAATATGGTAAAGGGCATTCTGGAAAGTTGGCAAACCTGTGTGGGAAAAGAGTTACAGTTTGCGTGTAGTATATGATGTACAATAGTTGTGGTAATGATAGGTGGAGAAGAAGATGTATGCTGTTAGGCGACTTAACTTGTCATTTCCTTGGGTTTGTGTCAGTATAGTAGATGTGTGGCAACCTTAACTAATGCACAACAGAGATTTTGTGTATGAATATACTGTAGATTAGGCTGGTAGAATCACAAATTACTAAGGTTGTTCGACACTTCTCATTCTAAGACCCTGTTTTCAGTTGCTTCTATCTTTGCTGGACTTGAACTGTTCAGGCTGAAATTCTACATGTCATGTCTGCCTCAGGCTCCATTTTTTTTTTAATTTTCAGCCAAAACAGTTCAGTTACTTCTGAGAATGAAGCTACTGAAATAGATATGGTTTTGCCCATATTAAAAATGCTGACAACTTTTTATTTTAGAAGCTCTAGCATCCCCATACTTTGAAGCAAGGACTTGAAATTTGGCAGGGGGTGGCCTTTGCGTCAGGGACGGATCTTTCACTGTTCCTGTGAAAGTCTGTTCCTGTGAAAGTCTGCCCAAATTTGGCCAAGTTATAAGCCTATGAAAAACAGCAGTTTGCACATGCTCAGAAATGTGCTACAGCTTGGCAACTAAAAACACCAAAGATTTGGTCATCACAGAGCATGATACAGCCCAGAGCTGAGCTGAACTTTCCCTGCAATTGCAGCCCTAGGCTGGATCCAGGCACGGGAACTGAGAGCATAGTTTCTCTCTCTACTCTGTTCTCCCTGCTGGGCCAAGCAACATAGTGGAGGAATATACCTGATTTGAACACAGAGGACAAAACAGCCAGACCTGGGTTTGTTGGAAGAATAGATTGGGACAAGGAGTCCTGAAGAGGGAAAAAAGATGATAGAGTCATATCATATGATGATGATATCACCCTTTTCATTCCATTTCCATCTCAGGAGGATGTTAAATAGTAGCTACTAGAGTCAGACATTTTTAAATCAGCAGGTCCATATAACTTGCATCCAAGAGTTTTAAAAGAGCTGGCTGAGGATTTTTGATTTTTCAATAAATCTTGGAACACTGTGGAAGTTCCAGAAGATTATAAGAAAGCTAATGGTGTGCCAATATTTAAAAGGGGGTAAATGGAATCACCTGGGTAATTATAGCCCTGTCAGTCTGACATTGCTCCTGGCAAGATAATGAAGTGCCTAATACAGAACCTGATTAATAAAGAATTAAAGGAGGGAAATATAATTAATACAAACCAATGTGGGTTAGTGGCAAATAGATCCTGTCAAATTAACTTAATATCTTTATTTGATGAGATTACAAGTTTGGTTATAAAGGTAATAGTGTTGATATAATACACTTGGACTTCTGTAAGGCTTTTGACTTGGTACCCTATGACATCTTGATTAAAAAACTAGAACAATATAAAATTAACATGGCACACAATCAGTTGATTTAAATGATAGGTCTAAAATGTAATTGTAAATGGGGAAACATCATTGAGTATGTTTCTAGTGGGTCCCACAGGGACTGGTTCTTGGCCTCACTGTTTTGAACCTTTTTATTAGGGACCTAGAAGAAAACATTAAATTTTCTCTGATAAAGGTTGCAGATGATACAAAAATTGGGGGAGTGGTAAATCATGAAGAGGACAGGTCACTGAGTCAGAGTGATCTGGATCACTCGTAAGCTGTGCACCAACAAACAATATGCATTTTAATATGGTTATATGTAAATGTACACATCTAGGAACAAAAAATGTAAGCCTTACTTACAGGCTGGGGGACTCTAGCCTAGGAAGCAGTGATTCTGAAAAAGATTTGGGGGTCATGATGGACAGTCAGCTGAACATGAGCTCCTAGTGTCACACTGGCCAAAAGAGCTAATCCAATCCTCGGATGCATAAACGGGTATCTTGAGTAGGAATAGAGGTTATTTTACCTCTATATTTGGCACTAGAGCAATGGCTGCTGGACTACTGTGTCCAGTTCTGGTGCCCACAATTCAAGAAGGATGTTGAAAAAATTGGAGAGGCTTCAGAGTAGAGTTATGAGAATGATTAAAGAATTAGAAAAAAAAGTCTATAGTGATAGGCTCAAGGAGTTCCATCTATTTAGCTTAACAAAGAATGGTTAAGGGGTGACCTGATTACAGTCTATAAGTCCATACATGGGGAATAGATATTCAATAATGGTCTCTCTTCAATTTAGCAGAGACAGGAATAACACAATCCAGTAGCTGGAAGTTGAAGCTAGACAAATTCAGATTAGAAATAAGGCAAAAAAAATTTAACAGTGAGGGAATTAACCATTGGAACAATTTACCAAGGGTCGTAGTGGATTCTCCATCATTGGCAATTTTTAACTCAAGATAGGAAGTTTTTCAAAAGCTATGCTCTAGGAATTATTTTGTGGGTGTTCTATAGCCTGTTTTCTACAGGAGATCAGACTATACCAGTGGTCTTCAACTTTTTTTCATTTTGCAGACCCCAAAAAATTTCAAATGGAGGTTCGGACCCCTTTGGAAATCTTAGACATAGTCTGTGGACCCCCATAGGGGGTCTGCAGACCGTAAGTTGAGAACCACTGTTCTATAGAAACGACAACCTTTCACAGACCCCCTTAGACATAGTCTGTGGACCCCCCAGAGATCTGTGGACCACAGGTTGAAAACCACTGAACTGTATGATCACATTGGTCCTTTCTGGCCTTAGAATCTATGAATCTATATAGTTTCTGTGTACAGTTACTGTTTATTCTACAAAATGTCTAGCTTCTTATCCCACTGTGCAAGGCTCATTCAAATAACTTCTTAAAACTTGCTTCTTCAAAGAGGTCCACAGATGCTGACCCACACCAGTAAAATGCTGCTGTCTTTCCCAAAAAGCTGTTAAGTGGCACCATCGGCCACGTTTCAATCATTGACTATTTAAAATTCTGCCACTCTTACACATGCTAAGTAGCGTCACAGGCCCAGGTTCCACAAGATTATCTGCATGGGCAGAACTGACCCCCAAATAAGACCTCACAGAGATCAGCTGGTACATTTGTGGCCTTATTGCATGAGTGGTCCTATTGAAATGAATGGGACTACTTGTGGAGCAAGGAACTACCTCAAGGTGAGTAAGGGTAGCGAAGTCAGGCTCTTAAGGCATGATCCAAAGCTCACCAAAGTCAGTGGAAACTTTTCTACTGACGTCATGAACTTTGGATCAGGTCCCTAGATTGCAAACTCCTTGGAGCAGGGACCATAGTTTCCCTGATCTTGTGCAGGGCCAAGTATGATGTCATCAGTTAAGTAATAATAATCAGAATATACAATAAGCATTTAATTTAGGGGGACAGATACTCCTAGTTCTATCATGTCCAGTGCCCCAAAAGCTGTTGATTTTGGACCTGATGGAATTAGGGGGTTCAGTCTCACAACTAGGGGTTGGTGCCAGTATACATTTTTGTGAAATGCTGCAAGGGAAGCACTTTGGATCTTATTATTATACTAACATGAGAACAGTACATTCCTAAAACAACTTGCGGTGTGTGAGCACTTCCAGTTCCTTGACAAGGCTTCTAAAAGGAAAGTCATACAAAGCAGCACAAACATGGAACATGCTCTTAAATCAGTGTCTAGGAAATGCAGTAAGAGGAACACTGGGCAACCCAAGCTAAAATAGAAGCCAGGAGTTCTCTTCTTCTTGCCCACTATAAACCTTAGCTCAGCTGAGGAGAAATATATCTATAGATATATTTGTATGTTTAAGCAATTGTACAAGAACAGTTCACCCTTAAGAAAATATTACTTCTGCAATGCTGCCAAAGTCACTGTTTGCATGGTTATCTGCAACGTAAGTAGCAGTTTCAAAAGATAATTTTGCCTTCGTGGCAGGATTGACCTGCAGAACTAACTTCTACAAATATGTTACCAATTTCATTTTGGAGTCAGCATTCCTGTCTACCCTCTGGGTTACAGCA
>NW_027056999.1:0-4114 GCF_011386835.1 Chrysemys picta bellii
GGCAAGTTTTCCTGGGGATGGCAAAAAGCACATTCTCTGACACAAAGGCCACTCCCTGCCAAATGACAAGTTCCTGCTCCAACACATGGAGCTTTTCAAAGAAAAGTTGCCAGAATATTTTAATATGAGAAAAATGTAGGTTTCCCTAGCCTTGCTCTTGGGAATAGCTTAACCATTTTGGCTGAAATTCTGCCTCTGTCCCCCACCCCCGAAGAAAAAGAGCATGAGGAAGACATACAGCATGGAAAATTTCAGCCCAAGCAATTAAAGTTTGTAAAGTTATAAGCAGCAGAAAACAGGGTCTTGTAATGGGAGGAGACAGGTAACCTTAATAATAAATGATCCTACTAGCTTTCCCAGTAATATATGTTGGTAGCAATTTTGTTTTTGCTGTTGCATTGCTGTGAACAACACACAAAATCATTCTTTAAGTAACAATCTCTACAAAAACAATCATGCTTCAACAAATTGTTTAAAGAGATATTCTGTTCCCAGAGTTTTCGTTTTTTAGGGCCAGACCCTGAAGTCGTTTCTCAGTCCTTATGCAAACTTGATCTGATTTTTTTCCTTTGCTTTTAATTATTGAGGACACTGGAATGAAAATTGATCTCATTCTTTAGAAGTTCTGGTACTGAACTTTGTCTTAATGCTTATATTGTGATAGCCTCAACCAGACCCTGGTAACTGCATGTCCACAATCGGAGATTTTGCCCATTGCTAGAAAAACACTGTTAGAGTGATAGAACAATTAGAGAGGTGGCACACTATCTCCACAACTCTTAGGTCTAAAAAGGAATGCTTCCACAGTGTCTGCTTTCAGTGGTAAAAATCATTTATTTTTAGACTTAGCCGTATATTTCTCAAGCTACTATTACAATTACGGAACTGTAAGGACTGTCTTCCCTTTTTCCACTTGACATCAACATTTTAACAGCTTTTATTTTGATAAGTATCGGCGCTAGAAGGATAAGCCCTGATGCTCATCTCTCACACAGGACCCACATCAGTGTAAGTGGGATGAGAATTGAGACCAATTACCTACACTATCAGAAGCTGTGGCATTTGGGATTTCAATTGTCGTGAAGCACACATTTATAACTACTTACGTTTTAACTAATTAATGCTAAAATCATGTCAGCATTTGGTGGGAAGTGCAGGGGAGACAAGGATGATTGTAATAGCAGTGGGGACTGGAATTTGAGATAACCCCAAAGGTATAAATATTGTGAAATTTTTCAACAGTTTTACAAAGCTGGTGTTGAACAGCAGAACATCTGGACAAGATATCCTCTGCAGGCCAGTGTAAATGCTTCAGGAGAAAACAACTTTTTCAAGGTCTATTCTATTTACAGAATAAACTATAGTACATTTACAAATTCATTATGAAATATCAGTAATTAAACTTAAATTACATATCTCAAAATACAGTTCTGCAGATTAGTGATTGAGCAAGAATAGACTAGACAAGGAATTACTGTGTACTACTCCTTAGCTTTGCCTATACCTTGTTATATTATGTGACTTGCGATTTGTAAAACTTGAACGTGGTGAGGAGTAGGTAGTTGCTGTAAAGCATTCTGCACAGCACTGTTGTATTTTCAAAGTGATCAATATAAACACTGAAGATTCTTGCATTTAGCGGGTGTCTGCTAATTCATGGTATTTGGTTGCTTGGAATGCGTCTCTCACTTCCTGCTGGTACTTAACAAGACTATTTTTTGTTGTGTTGCAGGTAGATGATACTCAACAGTGCGAAGCAGAAACAGCTATTGAACCCATGGAATCTAGTTCAAGATCTCTTTGCATAAATGAGCAACCCACAAAAACTGTTGTTCAGACCTCTAGGGAGAATATTAACACTCACAAAGGCAGATATTCCTTGAGCACACAAACATCACCTGAGCAAAATGAAGAAGGCCAAAACTGTATAATCATGTAAACCTGAGTAGTATAAGGGCCCTACCGTCAATAAAACCCTAACCCTGCCTCTTGACCCCTTTACCCTGCCCCTTGACCCCTTAAACCTCACCCACCTGTCACAGGAAGTCCCGCCCCAGGGGGTGTTAGTTTCGGGGTCAAGACGTCCACATGACCGGCAGCAAGGTGTGTCATGTGACCCTCCTCCTAAGAACTCCTCCTCGGTATTGGTTTTACCCCGATAGGACCACCCTGAGAGGAGATTTGACCAGTCAGGGTGAGTCCTAGGGCGGGGTGACCTGTCCGGATGTGGGTCGTGTGACCCCTCTAAGAACTCCTCCCAACACCCTCTGCCAGTCAGAGTGCAGCACCATTACCCCATATGTCCCAGCTCCGGGCAGAGGAGGCCATCTCTTACCAAGGACACGTGTTTTAGAAATTGTGGAAAGGCTGCTGAGAGGAAACATGGACTCCTTTCCCACCGCTGTGAGAACTTCAGACTTTGTTTTAGCCCCGAGCACCTTTGGACTTGTGTGGAGAAAGCGCTACATCAGTGACAGTCCCGAGGAGGACCCTTTGACTCAACCGTTGATGGATACCTTGGAATCCGACCCTGAAACCCTTGTGAGGCACCCCGATGAGTGTGACGGCCTCTCATTGTTCAACTCCCTAGAGGTGGAAGGCGATCATAGCTTAGGGGAGTCACCAGCTAACAAGCTGAACAGAAAAGACGTCGCTCAGGTAAATGAATGATTAAGAAGCGACGGTCGAGGATGGGGTATAATGGGGCAAGGAACCAGGGATTGCGTAAATTAACAAGCAGCAGTGGGATGCTTACACTGTTTCTTTTCTGAAAATCTCTCAACAGCTCGACCATGCTGTGACGGTACCTCCCATAAGGCTTTAATTTGTTAATTTACGCAATCCCTGGTTCCTAGCCCCATTACACTCCATCCTCGACCCAGGGCCGGCTCCATGCACCATCCGACCAAGCACATGCTTGGGGCGGCACCTTACAGGGAGGCGGCGCTAGGATTTTTATTTATTTATTTATTTTGGTTTGGCGGCGGGGCTCTCGGGGGGCTTGGCACGACGCTCGGAGGGGGAGCAGGGTCTTGGCATGGCGTGTCGCTCGGAGAGGTGCGGGGGCTTCAGGCGGCGCGGCGCTTGGAGGGGGCGGGGCTTCGGGTGGCGCGGTGCCGAGGGCGCGGGGGCTTGCGCGGCGCACGGCGGGTGGGGCTTCGGTCAGCACAGCGCTCGGAGGGGGGGCGGGGACTTGGCACGGCACTCGGAAGGGGCGGGGCTTCGGGTGGCACAGCGCTGGGGGAGCGGGGGCTTGCGCGGCTCTCCGGCGGTGGGGCTTTGGGCAGCATGACGTTCGGAGGGGCGGGGGCTTGGCGCGTTGGTCTGAGGGGGGGCAGGGGCATGGCACGGCACGTCACTCGGAGGGGGGGCGCGGCACTTGGAGGGGGCGGGGCTTCGGGCGGTGCGGCGTTGGGGGGCCGGGGGCTTGCTCGGGGGGTGGGGCTTCGGGCAGCGTGGTGCTGGGGGTGTGGGGATTTCGGCGACGCTGGTCGGGGCGGGTTCAGCTGTGCGTCACTCACGGGGCGGGGTACGGCGGGGCGGCGCTCTTCTTTTTTGCTTGGGGCGGCAAAAAAGTTAGAGCCGGCCCTGCCTCGACCTTCTCTTCTTAATCATTCATTTACCTGAGCAACGTCTTTTCCGTTCACCTTGCCCGCCGGTGACTCCTCCAAGCCATGATCACCTTCCACCTCTAGGGGGTTGAACAATGAGAGGCCGTCACACTCATCGGGGTGCCTCACAAGGGTTTTGGGGTTGGATTCCAACGTATCCATCAACGGTTGAGTCAAAAGGTCCTCCTTGGAACTGTCACTGATGTAGCGCTTTCTCCACACACGTCCAAAGGTGCTCAGGTCTAAAACAAAGTCCGAAGTTCTCACGGGGGTGGTAAAGGAGTCCACCTTTCCTCTCAGCAGCCTTTCCACAATTTCTAAAACACGTGTCCTTGGTAAGAGACGGCCTCTTCTGCCCGTAGCTGAGACTTCTGGGGTAATGGTGCTGCACTCTGACTGGGAGAGGGTGTTGGGAGGAGTTCTTAGAGGGGTAACACGACCCACTTCCGAACAGGTCACCCCGCCCTAGGACTCACCCTGACTGGTCAAATCTCCTCTCTGGG
>NW_027057000.1:0-4111 GCF_011386835.1 Chrysemys picta bellii
ATAAGATAGGACTGCTGAATCAAAACCTTATTGCTCAGGTTTCCAGAAAAATAACAGACAGCTGAGTACATTTTCTCTTTGTTAATTTTATTTGCTGTCACCCTTCTCCACCTACTAGACAAAAGCTCTAATCAGCGAAGGGCATTAAGTGTCCTGCAGAATCTCTCCAAACTTTGACTTTGAAGTTGGGTGCACAAGGAACTGCCCATCTTGAGTGTACATCATTCAGTGTAAGGAAGTGCAGTCCTCTCACAACTACCTGCTATTGGGAATTCTCTTTCTTTAGGGTGTAACCCATCTGCCAGGGCGTTGTCACCAGCAACAAGCATTGGGTTCAAAAAGCTAGGAGTCCTTCTTCAAACTGGCAAGAACCATTGGCTCAAGGCCCCACCCGGAGTTTCTGGGATCACTAAATACCTTCCCTAGGTATCTTCAATAGGCAACCATTCTCCATTGCGGGCAGTGGGCCAGGATATGAAACAAGGAAAACGTTAGGGGAAAACAGTGTGAACGATTTCACCCTCATCTCCAAGCACCCCTTGTGGCTGGGCACCTTAACTCGAGACTTAAGGTCTCATTTCCTTTGTTGGGTCTCTAAGGACTCCACCACAGGCTCCCCAATCTCAATAATACCCATCCTTGGGGGCGGTTTATAATGAAAACAAGCTGCAAATAATCCATAACAAGTGTCCCAAAACATAGTCCATTTATCACACCCAGTGCACAGTCTTTAAAATCCCATGGCCTATAATCCACCAAGATAGCACATACCGTGCTCTGGTGTCTTCTTCGGTCCTCTCCCATCCTTTTGCCAGGACAGCCACCTCAGCCCTTCCAGCCAGAGTGCAGCCCTGCTCTCCCCTGTGGGAACCCTGCAGCCTCTCTGCTAGGAGGTGCTCACCCTCACTAGAAGAGCATCCATCACTCGCCTGCAACGTTAGCCTTTTCCCGCTTGCCAGTGCGCAGATGTTGGCACGTAAGCCCTTCCGCTGCTCCCTTGCCTTCAGCTCTCTGGCCCTTGGCCCCAGCTCTTCGGCATTGAGATGTCAGCGGGAAAGCTCCTCCCCTGCCTTCAGACCTCTGGCCCTGGCTCTCAGTTTAGGGAGACCATCTGGCAAATGTTTCTGCTGCTCTCCAGCCTTCCTCCAGGAACCTGTTCCCTGGCTGATTCTCCCTGATCCTTTATAACCCCAGGTGCTGCCCTGCCCTCTTAATAGGTAACCTGGGAGCCCCTGTGCTGACACAAGGGAGCAGGACATACCTCATGTACAAGGGCCAATCACCCAATGATACACAGCAACAATATATTTACATGAATGATAAATAAAAACCCTCCCCCCAGTAACTCTGCCAGTAGCCCAATACCAGCTCCCCAGCCACCAGTAATGAATAACCAGTAGGTAAACATCCTTTACTACATCACTTTCTCCTTCTCTATCCACTAACCCCTATTTGTGGGTTTGTGTCAGTGGGTAGTGTGGCCTCAGGGGCACTCAGACAAGCCTGTCTCCGGTCTCTTGGGAAGTGCTGTCTGGTCCTAACCTGAGGCATCACCACCTATCCCAGCCAATTCTGAGTTTGTAGGGATGCTGACTTCCCAAAGTGTCACTGGAGGAGTTCTTGGTGGAAAGCTTAAGCAAATGTAGCTGTACTTCTCTCATTTCACCAACAGATGGGGGCAGAGAGCTCCTTCCACTCTGTTCACTTGCAATTCTGAGTAAAGAGCTTATGCCAGGGGTGGCCAAACTTACCGACCTTCCGAGCTACATACAACAATCTTCAGAAATTACAGAGCCAGGGCGCACCTGCCGAGGCTTGCGGCTTGAGTCCTGAGGGAGGGGCCTGCCGGCCGGGGCTCAGGGCTTCAGGCCCGCTCCTGCTTAAGCCCCAAGCCCCGGCAGGTGCACCCCACTGGGCTAAAGCCTCAAGATCCCCCACTCTGCTGGGCAGAAGCCCCTACCCCACCACACTGCAAAGCAGAGGTCTTGAGATCCCCCACCCCCAGTCTGGTAGGTGGAGAATGGGGGGGAAGCACATGGGTGGGCTCCGCGAGCTGCACTTCAATGATAAAAGAGCCGCATGTGACTTGTGAGCCACAGTTTGGCCACCCCCGGCTTATACAGACAAAACAGCTCTGTGGTCATTCTTCCCTTTGTTCACCAAGAGATGGGAGAAGAGAGTGCCTTCCCCTCTAGAGCTACAGGCGGCTGGACTTACATATGCTTAATAGTTTACTGTCTTAGACGAATGGAGCCCTATCCAACCCCATCGCAGCCAATGAAACGACTCCCATTGACTTCAACAGACTTTGGCTTGAGCCCAGGGCCAGATTAACCCATAGGCTAATAAGGCTATAGCCTTAGGCCCTACTGTAGGCCCTCCATTCCATATTGAAGCTGAGCTACACTAGTGGGGCCATCGGAATGTTTCTGTCTCATTAGATATTGCTTTGTACAAATTAATTCATCAAGAATCTGAATTCAATTAATGGTGGTTGTGCTTTTGTCTTTGTGGGCTAAGTAAGTGTTTGTGGGGCCATGTTGAAGAAAGGAGGATGGCAGAAATTGAAGGAGGCCAAAGAAAGACGGCAAAGACAAGAAGTAGCGCTGAAAGGAACTCCTTCTCGCCTAACGTTTTCTCCTCCTACCAAGTCTGGTGGTGAGGAAGACCAGGCGAATACCAGCCCAAGTGAACCTGCTGCACCTGCGCCTGATGAAAAGGAGCAGCCGTCTGTGACTTCTCTAGTTGCACCCCTCTGAAGACTTTCCCAGTGATAATAATATAAAAATATCCTTCTCCAATGATCAAGGTGAATGGGACATGACTTCTGAAGATCTTATTGCATATTGGACTGAGACGGGCCAACAGAAATGCCAGAATCTGGATGCTGACTTTTCATTGACAAAGTGAGAGTACACCAATCAGAATCGTTATCTGACCAAATCAATGTTTGAATGTGTGAAGCCTAACAAAGATTGTCAAGCGAGAATGGCTCATCTATTCGCCTTCTAAGAAGATAGTGAACTGTTTTTATTGCCGCCTGTTTTCTGATACCAAAAAATGGGGAATGTTCTGTGAAGGCTTCATTGATTGGAAGAATACTGCATACATTACCAATCATGCAATGAGTGAGCAGTATGCATTGTCAGTTAGCAGCTACCATGCCCAAAAGAAAGTTAGTGGCAGAATTGATACCCAAATGGAAAACCAGTTTTTTTCATTCTCAGACGCGCAGTTGAAATCATAGTTTTTCTTGCTGAGTGTAGTCTGCCATTCCATGGCTCAAGTGAGACCGTTGGATCAAAACATAATGGCAATTATCTTGGCGTTCTAGAGCTAATCGCTATGTTCGACCCTTTCTTAGCTCAGCACATCAATGAACACGCAAATCATGGAAAAGGCCATTGTAAGCAGGCGCGGACTCACCCCTGCTGCGCCTCCTGCTGGTTGTCCTGGGAATTAGCTCACCAGCCTCCTGAGCGCCCTCTGCAGGCCAGTTGTCCCGCCTGTCTTTGGCCCCCATGTCTCTCCCGGATCCCGGTGCCCTTGGCTTAGGTTCTGCCCCCCTGGCAGTACCCCACTCTCTCTCTGGGTCTCCCCACCCAGGGGACCCTCCACCTCCTATCCCAATGTCGCCTCAGTTATGGCTACTGTCAGTCACCATCTAGCCCCCGCGCCCTGGGGCAGACTGCAGTCTATCAGCCAATCATCACTGGCAACAAGGGGTTTGGACTGGCTGCCTTTACCCACCCTCAGGTTGCCCCTCTGCAACCCAAGTACCTATATGGACCTGGGACCAGGCCCTGCAGCCTGGGGAGTTGCTGGCCTAGGGCTTCCCAGCCCCCAAGGCCTTTCCCCAGCCCTGCCTTACTCTAGGTCCCTGGGTGAGCTCCCTGCAGCCAGGCCTGTCTCTCTCTCCTGTCAGAGGGAGACTCCTCAGCTCTGGCTACCCTGGCCTTCTTATAAGGCTGAGTGGCTCAGTTTGGGGCATGGCCCCAGCTGCAGCCACTTCCCCAATCAGCAGGGGTTTTGCCCCTTTACACAGCCCCAGCCTCTACAGGGCTTTTCCAACCCCTTCAGGGCTGGAGCGGGTGATCACCCCGCTACAGCC
>NW_027057001.1:0-4108 GCF_011386835.1 Chrysemys picta bellii
TCTGCACTGATATTTTAGCTAATTAATACACTGAGTTCCCAAACACCTGATCAGCTGGAGGTTGAGAAAGGGTCACTTTAAATGTCTTGCTTATTGTTTTGTTGTCTGTTTTTGTATTATTTTGGAAAAAAATAAGGAAAACAGAGAAAGGATCATGTGACTTATATTTTCTTACAACACCCACAAAGCAAAATATTTTTCTGCTTGAATGACTGATTTTTGGATTAAAGAAGCAATAAACAAAAGTAAGTATAACTATAAAATCTCATGAGGAAAAGAAAGTCAGAATACAGTGACTGGAACATTCTGCATTGGAACTGAAAGACAAAATGTCAGCTGCCTCACAACCACCAGCATTGATACTCATCTGTATTTAAAAGTGCAGCATAGAGAACAGAGAATGATCACATCTTACTTCAGTTACTTAGCGAGTTACATCACTATGACCTGGTCTGTAAGAGAGCACTAGCACCTGATAAATCTGAAACTATAGCATCTCTAGGGCAAAAAGCCTCTGGATTTAAGTTACTTAAATAGATTCCACGTGTGAGGCCTGATTCTAAAGGTACTGCTGAGTACTTGCCACTAATACAGAAGTCAATAGGGGCTGAGATATACAAAGTATAGATAGCTAGATAGATCCTTTCAGGATCATACCCTTACTGCAGCATTTCTGGCACATCTCAGCTGGGAAAAATAAAAAGCTGTATTTCACAGCTGTGATATCATCCTCACAAGCTATATTTCACCAAGAGCTGCTATAAAACCTCTCCCATGACATCACAGCTGTGAAATATAACTGGCTTCAAGTGCAGAAAACTCCCCCTCAGGAATAATTGTTTCCTGGCAATTGACCGAGGACTGTTCCTTTAAATGGCTGGTGTGAGCCCTGTCCATGTTGTTCTGCCCCTGCCAGCACTGCTGAGGAAGTGTTATGTACAGGAGCATGGAGATAATGCCCCTCTGCAGGATTTGTCCACAGGGGTAATGAAAAGAATGATGGGGATGCCTGACAAAATGATGATTTCCACTATCCTGTGCCCCAGTGGCACATCCAGACTGCACTAATGGCTAAATAATAGGTTTACTCATATGCTGTGCTCCATATCTCAGACCCTTCCTCCCCACTAAGGGGACCCATGTGCACACAGCCAGATCTAACTTATCATCAGTCATTTTACATCTGCACTCGGAGCAAATATCATGACAAGCATGCTGTCAAATGGCAGCTTGCCAGAGCTGCAAACAGCCACGGTACTAATTAACTCACCTGTGGAATTTGCAATCGCACTCTAAAGCTTGCTGCCAGGAAGACTCCTGACCAGAAAATGAGAATTGCAAATGCCGTGGGAGATGGAATATTCTATCTCATACCACACCGGAGAAATGGACCAAACTCAGAGGTCGTGCATGAGTAGGAGTGTACATTGGAACAGTGGTGAGTAGGGGGAGTCTTAGGGTATATCTGCACTGCAGTCAATGGGGTGATTATAGCTCAGGTAGGCATACTAACACCAGCTTTAATCTAGCTAGTGCACCTAAAAATAGGAGTGACACTGTGGTGGCCAAGGCTTAAGCACAGGCTATACAGGCCCACCCAGAATGCTGGGAACATACTTGCAATCTTAGTATGCACTGAAGCCCGTGCTGCCATGTCTTCTCTGCTATTTTAGCCATTCTAGGTAGATTAAAGGTACCTGAGCTGCAATCACACCTTCAGCGGCAGCATAGATATATCTAAAGTGAGTCTAGAGGGCATTTAAGGTGGTGTAACATACACATTGTGCGGATTGGAAGAAGGTATAAGTTATACCAGTTTCAGTCTCTGTCTGTCTGCCTAGCTTCCTGCCTCGGTATTTATATTAGTATTGCACTTACCATTATACATTCAAATGCCTTACATTCCAGAACTTAAGACACATGATTATTTCTCTTTCTCACTGTCTATTCCTCCAATCAGTGGGACATCTCTCTTTGCAATTGGAGAGAGGGTACATATGTTCAGCAGGTATGTTTTCTGATTGCTACATCTGTGATTGATGGGGCAAATTCAGCCCAGGCCTAAGTAGACAATTCCCATGGACAGCAGGGCTGAAGTGTTCCTGTTTGTCTAATGAATGTTAATAAGAGGTAAATGCAAAAATCCCCTATGCATCAAGAGGGGACTAGACACTGCGTCTCAGTATCAAACATTCCCTTTTCATTCCTCCTGTTAAAAATGTCTTAGCACAACACAGACTTTTCACAGGTTAACTATTTATTGTATGTTACCTTGCAGAGCAGTAAAAGGGCATTATTTTAAACAGGCTTGCTCCATTACCAGATATTCCTCTAAAATAGCTAAATGGTATTTTATTTATATATATATATATATATAGAAAAGGGTTTAATCAAAAAGAAATGTAAGAGGTTTGGGGTTATTTTGTGAAGTTTATAGAATAGTGACAGACTGAAAACAGTGGCTAACACCAAACATAGTGCATGGTTTCCCATCCAACTCAGTTACTGCATCTCAAGGACCAAATTCTGCCTGACTTACATTTTTGGAAGCAAAGAGACTTCAATTCAGGGCAGCATCTGATCCTTAATAGATGTCATTTCCTGAATAGAGCTTTGTGAAATATTTACAACAAAACCCCAAATCCTTATTCTCTCCTTGTTTTAGATTTTGATACAATATTGAACCATCATCATAAAAACCTTTCTTTGCAAACATTTTGAGAGATGATACACTGAATTTTAAGCAAACTCAGAATGATTTGTGGTTTTGTATTGAGACTGAACAAAATAAATTATTGCAGTTTCTTTGTGAAACTCAGCCATTTCATCCACATTTTGTTCAGGATTTGTTTGGGCTCGAACTAGGCAAATTAGGCACTACAAAAAACATTTTGTAGGAAAGGTCTTTCTCATTTGTGTTCAGTATTCCTAAATGTTCCCTGTTCATTACTCATGTCACACAATATCATTTCTGCTCCCGGATTGGATGGTCTGAAACTTTAAAAAAAATAAAAAAGGCAAATTGCAAATAACAAACTTGTGGAACACATTTTTGGGGAACACGTATTTATTCATGCTGAAATTCATGAACTTTGTAGGGTTTGTGATAATTTTCACAACTACTCAGTGGGTGGCCAACTAAGGAATAACAAGGATAATACCAAATAATGACTATTAAGACCCCACAAATCATAGTGAACCATCTCCATGCTTTTATTCATAGATAGATATAGGTATTTAACTATTTAACTAGCTCTAGTTTGGACCTAAAACTCAAAATGAAACTTAGGCAATTAAATACCCGGTAAATCAAAATATTCAGCAAATGCCCTGAAAAGCAAAATCACTGAGTTTCACACATGTCTAGTACTCAGGAGAGATTGACAACTGTGCCAACTTATCCAACTAACCTTTTCACCTGGTCTGGCGCCCTGGGGTGAAATCTGGCACAACTGAAGTGAATGGCTCCCATTGACTTTAATGTGACCGGGATTTCACCTCTAATATAGTAATTCTATCCTAATCAGGTTCTTCAAACACATCCATCACCACGGTTTCTGTACCCCTTCCAGTAGTATATTTTGTGATGTAACCAGTACATCTCACATGCTGTGTGATCTGACCGAGACCACCAAAATCAAAATCCAGAGATGGATAAGGAATTGGTTAATGGGGAGAATGCAGCGGGTCGTATTGAAGGGTGAACTGTCGGGTTGGAGGGAGGTTACTAGTGGAGTTCCCCAAGGTTCGGTTTTGGGACCCATTTTATTTAATCTATTTATAACTGACCTCGGAACCGATTGCAGGAGTAGGCTGGTAAAGTTTGCGGATGATACGAAGGTGGGAGGCGTTGTAAATTCGGAAGAGGATAGGGATATCCTGCAGGGAGACTTGAATGAGCTTGTGAATTGGAGTGTCAGAAATAGGATGAAATTTAATAGTGAAAAGTGTAAGGTGATGCATTTGGGGATGACCAATAACAATTTTAGTTACAAGATGGGGACGCATTGGTTAGAAGTAACGGAAGAGGAGAAGGACCTAGGGGTCCTTGTAGACCGCAGGATGACTATGAGTCGACAGTGTGACGTGGCGGTGAAAAAAGCCAATG
>NW_027057002.1:0-4107 GCF_011386835.1 Chrysemys picta bellii
CGGCTGTATGTTTGGAAAGATGCAACCCCTTCTTCAGTCTCTGAGGAGAAAACATGCAGAAACCTCGTACACAGGGGTCTACAAGGTACTGACGGCCGGGAGCCTAAGACCCCTATTTTGTCTAGAGGACAGAAGGAAATGCTCCCCCAGACTGTCAGTAGGAGAAGATGAGAGCAGGTAGATCCCAAGAAGAAATGCTGAGAGACCAAGGAAGAGTGAGAGGTAGCGGTGGCCTAAAGGACACTGTGATTAAAAGCTCCTCGTATCACACCAGCTTTATGATGCTGCGTAAGTAACAAAGGGAAGAATATGTTCACACCCCAGACTGGCAGGGGCAGCTGCCGGGAGCACAGGTGGCTGTCAGCGGGATCTCCAGGCCCTAGCTGGATTGTTCCAAGTCCTGTACAAGGTAAGGGTCCGTCTCTCTGAGACTCTGGTAGAGTTCTTCTTGGGCCCGAGCTCCTTTCCGCTCAACCAGCTGCAGTAAGGCCTCGTTCATCACCTTTTGTTTGTTCTGCATACTAAGCACCTCCTCCTCTTCATCACTGTTCATTGCCTCTATGTCCCGTAAGCGCGCCAGGATGGGATAGATCACTCTCATCCGACGACGGAGCTGCTCCCGGTGCTTCTTCACAAAGGACTCGCCTCGAGCTAAAGGAGACACCAGCCCTGCATTACTCTGCTGGGTACGGGAGGTACAACACTGGGTTATTACAGTCCCACTAAATGACCCCATGTCACTGTGGGTGAAACAGCTTCCCCTGCACGGTAGGGCTGTTCTAGCTCAAAGTGTGCGGTCAGTTGCATGAAGTCATTCAGGCTGGAATATGGTTTGTAACGACCCATCCACGCTAACGCTGCAAGGGGCTGGGGCTCTGAGCAGCAGCCAGCACTGCTACACGTTCCAGACCATCCCACCAGCCTGTCCCGGGAGCACAGCGAGGGGTAAGGAGCTGACACTGAGCAAAGGAAAGCTTGGGGTGGACCTCAGGAGCACAACTCTCACCAGTGCCGTACAGAGGGATCCCTTTGTGAGGAAGGGATGGAATCTGTCACTGCACCAGGGCCGGCTCCAGGGCTTTTGCCACCCCAGGCAGGCCAAAAAAAAAAAAAAAAGCTGCACTCGGCAGCAATTCGGCGGGAGGGCCTTCCCTCTGAGCGGGAGTGAGGGACCCTCCGCCGAATTGCTGCCGAATAGCTGGACGTGGCGCCCCTCTCCCGAGAGGCCGCCCCAAGCACCTGCTTGGTAAGCTGGTGCCTGGAGCCGGCCCTGCACTGCACTGGACAAAGGCAAACGAGAAGGTCTTTCTCCATGTCTAATGTCTATGCTTCAAGCAGGAGAACCGGGCATGTTAGAGAAGAAATGGATTCCAGCTAAAGCTTGTCAACATTTTTCAAACTTTTTTCCAAGTGGCTTTTTTAAAAATAAAACTTTGTTTTTTTTTATTCTGAAATTGTCCGATTTCCCCCTCCCCCCCCCCCCCCCCAACAACCTCCTTCCCCTTTGAAATTGACAATCCAAAGGGTTTTCCCTCTTTGGTATTTTACTCATTTCCCCCACCCTCCCGCCTTCCCTTCACTCAGCACCTATTTCTAATTTTGCCACTGAAAAAAACATGGGGGTGGGGGAGAGAAGAGTGAGAGGAAGGGGTAAAACTGGAGAGATTTAAAGTTTGGGGTTTCCAGGTTGAAAAAATTCAGAAATTTTTCTTGTAAATGTTTGAAGAACACCCCTAGAATTAATTATTTTTCCATTAAACATACTGTATTCTGACCAGTTTGAGATTGCGGAAACTGAAAGCTCTGTTAAAATAATACTGACCTGGGAGTGTTTGGGAGGATGCTGCAGGAATTTTAACGTCCCCTAAAAGACAAAGGGAAGGGATCAGTCGAACACCCTGTCACTTCTCTCATTAGCAGGAGGGTCCAGCAACATTAAAGACCATCAGAGGCTAGGGGCAATCAGAGAAGCTCTGCATTCCCAGAGACCTTCTCCTGCTTTGCTAGCAGGTGTCTCAGCTTCTCTAAAGTTATACTGGAGTTTCTCCACCTCACAAGGAATCTTGAAATACTTGGTTAATTTCCTGAGGATAATTTCTGAACTCTCCAGAGGAACCATGATCAAAGATCCTAAAAGTGCATTTAAACCACAGGACTTTGTTCAGTGGATTAGGATTTTTGCCATGGATAAGGAAGATGGCAGAGCTGAGACACCTGATTGAATGAACATCTCCTGCTTCTCTGTACCCCCAACACGCTTAACTTCGATACCTGGGAAGTTATCATGATTCAACAATCAGTTTGCACCTAGAGGATAATAGCGTTATAAGGGAGAGCCAGCACGGGTTTGCCAAGAACAAAGCATGCCAAACCAACCTAATTCCCTTCTTTGACAGGGTAACTGACTTACGGGATAGAGGGAAAGCAGCAGATATGCTATATCTTGATTTTAATAAGGCTTTTAACACAGTCCCTCATGACATTCTCATAAGCAAATTCGGGAAATGTGGTCTAAATTAAATTACTATAAAGTGAGTGCACAACTGGTTGAAAGATGATACTCAAAGAGTAGTTATCAATGGTTTGCTGTCAAACTGGGAGGGCCTATCTAGTGGGGTTATACAGGCATCAGTCCTGGGACTAGTCAATATTTTCATTAATGACTTGTATAATGGATTGGAGAGTATGCTCAGAACATTTGCAGATGTCACCAAGCTGGGATGGGTTGCAAGAACTGTGGAGGACAGATTTAGAATTCAGAACCACTTTGACAAATTGGAGAATTGGTCTGAAATCAACCAAATGAAATTCAATAAAAACAAGTGCAAAGTACTCCACGTAGGAAGCAAAAATGAAACGAGACCTATCTAATGGGGGATAACTGGCTAGGTGTAGCACTGCCAAAAAGCATCTGGGGTTATAGTGGATCGCAAATTGAATATGAGGCAACAATGGGATGCAGTGCCAGTTGCAAAAAAGGCTAATATCGTTCTGGGATGTATTAGCACGAACGTTGTATGTAAGACAGGGGAGGTAATTGCCCCAGTCCACTCGGCACTGATGAGGCCTCAGCTGGAGCCCTGTGTCCAGTTCTGGGCACCACACTTGAAGAAAGATGTGGGCAAATTGGGGAGAGTCCAGAGGGGAGCAACAACAGTGATAAAAGGGTTAGAAAACTTGACCTGTGAGGGAAGGTTAAAAAACTGGGCCTGTTTAGTCTTGAGAAAAGACTGACGGGGGGAACCTGATAATAGTCTTCAAATATGTGAAGGGCTGTTACAACGAGGACAGGGATCAAATGTTCTCCATGTCCACTGAAGGTAGGACAAGAAGTAACTGGCTTAATCTGCAGCAAGGGAGATTTAGGTTAGATATTAGGAGAAACTTTCTAACTCTAAGGGTAGCTAAGCTCCGGAATAGGCTTCCCAGGGAGGTTGTGGAATCCCCGTCATGGGATGGTCTAGGTCAGGGGTGGGCAAACTACGGCCTCTGGGCTGGATCCGGCCCGCAGAATTGCCCCCTGTGGTGCTGCGGTCCCGGCGCCGCTCTCAGAAGCGACCCCCGGGCAGCGGGGCAGAGGGCTTGCCCTTGCCTCCAGGCATCGCCCCCCGCAGTTCCCATTTGCTGGGAATGGGGAACCATGGCCAATGAGAGCTTCGGGGGAGGTACCTGGAGGTGTGGCAAGGGCAGTGCACACAGAGCCCTCCGCCCCCCTCGCCCACAGGGCCCACAGCACTTCCTGGAACAGTGCGGAGCTGGGGACAGGGCAGGCATACAGGGAGTCTGCACTGGCCCCAGTGCGTGCCGCTGCCACCCCGGAGCCCAAACCCCTCCTGAACCCCGCCCCCCAACTCCCTGCCCTAAGCCCCCTGCCAGCACCCCATGCCCCACCTGCACCCCAACCCCCTGCCCTGAGCTCCCTGCTGCACCTCTGTGCACCCCAGCCCCCTGCCCTGAGCCCCCTGCTGCAGTCCGCACCCCTCCTGCATCCCACACTCCCTCCCACACCCCAACCCCCTGCCCTGGCCCTGCATACAATTTCCCCACCCAGATGTGGCCCTTGGCCCAAAAAGTTTGCCCACCCCTGGTCTAGGTTTACTTGGTCCT
>NW_027057003.1:0-4104 GCF_011386835.1 Chrysemys picta bellii
TGGAGGTGCCCAAAATGGATATTGAGGGGGTCTTGGTACAGATTGAAGTGACTGGCCAAGTTGGCAAACAGGCCCTGAACTGGGCTCCCTGCCCTGGATTGCACCAGGTGCTGCGTTCCTTGGCTCCCGTGGCACTCAGTGAAGTTGAGAGTGCTCCGTACTTTGCAGGAGGCGCTGAGCATTTGTAAGTTCAGGCCCTTTATGACTCATGGATATCAGTTAAAATAAACACACACAAAGGCTGAAGCTGCCCATCTGCCAGGAGGCTCCTGGGGGAGGAGGTGAAGGGAGCAGTTTTCATTACTGAACATTTAAAAATCCCCTGTTTCCCACTCCTCCACCCATTCTCTCTCCTTAAAAAGAAGAACAGGAGTACTTGTGGCACCTTAGAGACTAACAAGTTTATTAGAGCATAAGCTTTCGTGGACTATAGCCCACTTCTTCGGATGCATATAGAATGGAACATATATTGAGGAGATATATATACACACATACAGAGAGCATAAACAGGTGGGAGTTGTCTTACCACCTCTGAGAGGCCAATTAATTAAGAGAAAAAAACTTTTGAAGTGATAATCAAGCTAGCCCAGCACAGACAGACAGTTAGATAACAAGTGTGAGAATACTTACAAGGGGAGATAGATTTCAATGTTTGTAATGGCCCAACCATTCCCAGTCCTTATTCAAACCGGAGTTGATTGTGTCTAGTTTGCATATCAATTCTAGCTCAGCAGTTTCTCGTTGGAGTCTGTTTTTGAAGTTTTTCTGTTGTAATATAGCCACCCGCAGGTCTTGTTAGTCTCTAAGGTGCCACAAGTCCTCCTGTTCTTCTTTTTGCGGATACAGACTAACACGGCTGCTACTCTGAAATCTCTCTCCTTAGTTTCTTTATCATCTCCTTTCACGCTCTTTCTCTATCTTCTCTTCCTCTCCACTTCTCTCTTCCTTTGCTTTTCAGGTGATGCTCAGTAAGGGGTTAATCCTGTGCCTTTGAGGTAAATGGGAATTTTGCCATCAACTTCATAGAGAACAGGATTGGGGCCTAATTCTTCTTAGCAAGGACACTAGATACACCAACTTTTAGGGCAAAGTGCTCCCCAATACCTTCAAATCCCAGTAAAGCCAATGGATGTTAGGGGCACTGAACATCTTTCAGAGAAACTGTAACTCAAGATGAAATCATACAGTGTTAGGGTTAACTAAACAATAACTGCAGAGGACGCGAGTCATTCAGAGGAGAGCTGGTTGAAATATTTTGATTTTTAATTCTATTTTCCATAATTTTTCTTTCCAAATTTGATGAAAAACAAACCTGAAAAATGTCAATGACAATTTTGATCGGGAAGTGTGCAGCCAGTGTTTTGGAGCAGCTAAAGAGGTGGCTGCATTTTTTTGATTTTTGAAAAATATCAATGATTTTTATACTTTGCAATTTTGAAAAAAAAAAAACCTATCAGTAAAGATTTTTAATTTAATTTAAACTGCTTTTTCAACCAGCTCTAATGAAGAGGTAACAAGGAAGGGAGAAAAAATTTGTCTTCAAATGATGGTAATTGAAAAAAGATTGAGAGAGATGCAAATGTAAAAGCCTTTTCAGAAACAAGACATGGAATGGGGGGAAGAGAAATAGCTCCAAATTGATATGGGATTTCAGCGTGTAGTCCTGAACTAAGCAGTAGCTGCCATGGAATTGTAGTAAACTTTAGGCCTGGGTGAGTTCACTGATAAAGCAACTTCTCCTCGTTATAATATGTCCTTTTAACATTGCCCGTCTTCTCTCCTTCCATACAGTTCTGGAAAAATGGTCAAGGGCAATAAATCTATATTTGTCTAACTGGGATAAGAACACATTCCCCAGCATGGGTACATTGCGATTCTTCGATACAATTCTTCCATTCTATTGTCATGTGACCAGCAACTGGCTGAAATGTGAGGAGCTGAAGGTGAGAATTGCTGGCTTTCTAAACCTTTAGCAGAAATTGTAATGTTAAATTCTATGTGTCTGTCACTCTCTGTGATGATGGCATTTAATGGTAGGTCCTTTTGGATGGAACAGAGTGTCATGTAAAACATCTAAACCCCATATATTTATAATGTCACCACATCATGGAAATTCTGCCTGTACACAGTGTACATAGCTTCTAGTTTTATGCACCTAATGTGCAGATGAACACGGGATAGTGGGCTAAATTAATTCCTGGTATAAATCCATTCACCCCAGTGCAATGACAGCAGTTTTGAGTTGGCTGAGAATGCATACTAATCTGGGGAATATTTTCCCTGGTATAGCTGTGAAATGCATTAGAATATAATCCTGAAACCAACCCTATGAATCCTGGTTCTTTACCAGGAAATATTGAGATAGGGCCGTTTCTACAGTGGAACAAGGGAAGTTGCACTCATTAGAAGTAGAAAAGGTGTGCCCATTGGATGATATTGAATGAATTCTTAGGAACATAAATTCTGTGTCTCATCTATGCAGCTCAAGCAGGCCGTCATCAAAGCCCTTGGTCCCATGATGAGCCTCCTGCTACACAAAGAGGAGCATCACGATCGGATATTTGAACTGATCTCATGGCTCCTTGAGCAATATAAGGAGGACATTGATGTTTTTCACGTCACCAAGGTGAGGTACCCCTCATTAAGGTAACTGTCTATGCGTGTGCATGTATGAACTGCATGAGGAATTTGCTGCCAGTGGGGTTTCCTGGTTTAGACAGTGACTTGTTAGATAATAAATATCTACACGAGTTCTGGGTTGATGCACATGGTGACCCAGGCAACAAGATTTGTAGGTAAATGCCTCTTATGAAAAGCATCCTCTGTTTCTTGGGGAGGATGATAAGGAGAAAAAAAATAGAACACCTGCCCCACTCCACAACAAGATACTTCCTCCTTGTGATTTCCCAGTACATCCTGTCAACTCTGTGTCTCTCTTTTAGATCATAAACTCCTCACAGCAGGGGCTGCCATATGTTGTCTCTGGTCAATACCAAACCAACTGTCAGTGGTTGAAAATTAATACTAAGGAGGCTTGAGGGTGATTGCTTTGGCTTATATAACTAGATGGATATAAAAGCATTGCCTGTCTATTTCATCTACCATTCTATGCAGTGCTGTTGTAGCCATATTGGTCCCAAGATATTAGAGCGAGAAGGTGGGTGAGATAATCTAATTAAAGATATTGTCTCACTCCCCTTGTCTCTCTATTTCATCTACCTCAGTACCACATGAGCAAGAAGTAATGGGCCATATTCTGTCTTCAGTGGGGCTACACAGTTGTAAATGAAGTCATGAGACAGCTATAACTACTTGGTAGTGATAGTTACTCACCATCTCTGTTGGTTGAAGCTTTCTGGTACAGAGTATGTGGTCACTTTTGGGGTTGAAATACCCATGATTTGGAGGGAACCAACGCATCATGGACTTGTTTGATAGCATCAGGGCACTACACAACTGCTTAAACATAGTAAAATATGTAGATGGCATCAGAGACATTCTGGAAGCTTCAAGCAGCAAAGGAGAAAAGTGTTTAGATGCAGGAAGGAATTCGATTTTCACCTTTTTTATCAATCAGCTGGCAGAGGACATAAACTCATCACTGATAAAGTTGGCAGATGAGATAAAAATTGGGGAGTGGTAAATAATGGAGAGGACAGCTCACTGATTCAGAGTGATCTAGATCACTTGGTAAACTGGGCGCAAACAAACAAACGTGCATTTAAATACGGCTGAATGTAAATTTGTGCATCTAGGCACAAAGAATTTAGGCCAGACATACATGCTGGGGGATGCTGTCCTGGGAAGCAATGACTCTGAAAAAGATTTTGGGGGTCATGATGAATAATCAGCTGAACACGAACTCATGCTGTGGCCAAAAAAGCTAATGCTGGGATGCATGAAAAGGGGAATCTCAAGTCGGAGTGCAGTGGTTATTTTACCTCTAAATCTGGCACTTGTGTGACTACTGTGGGAACACTGGGTCCCGTTCTAGTGCCCACAATTCAAAAAGGGGGTTGATAAATTGGAGAGGATATTGACAGAAGAGCCACAGTGATTAAAGGATTAGAAAACATGCCTTCCAGTGGTAGAATCAAGGAACTA
>NW_027057004.1:0-4097 GCF_011386835.1 Chrysemys picta bellii
TGCATCTGTGTTTTTGTCTGAAATTTCATGCGTGCAGCTATGTGGATTGAATATAAAATGGCTTTGAAAACAATATGTAAACATTGTGTTGGAAACAGCAACAGAGGGTCCTGTGGCACCTTTGAGACTAACAGAAGTATTGGGAGCATAAGCTTTCGTGGGTAAGAACCTCACTTCTTCAAATGCAAGTAATGGAAATCTCCAGAGGGAGGTATAAATCAGTATGGAGATAACGAGGTTAGTTCAATCAGGGAGGGTGAGGTGCTCTGCTAGCAGTTGAGGTGTGAACACCAAGGGAGGAGAAATTGCTTCTGTAGTTGGATAGCCATTCACAGTCTTTGTTTAATCCTGATCTGATGGTGTCAAATTTGCAAATGAACTGGAGCTCAGCAGTTTCTCTTTGGAGTCTGGTCCTGAAGTTTTTTTGCTGTAAGATGGCTACCTTTACATCTGCTATTGTGTGGCCAGGGAGGTTGAAGTGTTCTCCTACAGGTTTTTGTATATTGCCATTCCTGATATCTGGCTTGTGTCCATTTATCCTCTTGCGTAGTGACTGTCCAGTTTGGCCAATGTACATAGCAGAGAGGCATTGCTGGCATATGATGGCATATATAACATTGGTGGACGTGCAGGTGAATGAGCCGGTGATGTTGTAGCTGATCTGGTTAGGTCCTGTGATGGTGTTGCTGGTGTAGATATCTGGGCAGAGTTGGCATCGAGGTTTGTTGCATGGGTTGGTTCCTGAGTTAGAGTTGTTATGGTGCGGTGCATGGTTGCTGGTGAGAATATGCTTAAGGTTGGCAGGTTGTCTGTGGGCGAGGACTGGCCTGCCTCCCAAGGTCTGTGAAAGTGAGAGATCATTGTCCAGGATGGGTTGTAGATCACTGATGATGCGTTGGAGAGGTTTAAGCTGAGGACTGTAGGTGATGGCCAGTGGAGTTCTGTTGGTTTCTCTTCTGGGCCTGTCTTGTAGCAGGAGGCTTCTGGGTACACATCTGGCTCTGTTGATTTGTTTCTTTATTTCCTTGTGTGGGTATCGTAGTTTTGAGAATGCTTGGTGAAGATCTTGTAGGTGTTGGTCTATCTGAGGGGTTGGAGCAGATACGATTGTACCTCAGTGCTTGGCTGTAGACGATGGATTGTGTGGTATGACCGGGGTGGAAGCTGGAGGCATGAAGGTAGGCGTAGCGGTCGGTGGGTTTTCAGTATAGGGTGGTGTTAATGTGGCCATCGCTTATTTGTACAGTGGTGTCTAGGAAGTGGACCTCCCGTGTAGATTGGTCCAGGCTGAGGTTGATGGTGGGGTGGAAGCTGTTCAAATCATGGTGGAATTCTTCCAGGGTCTCCTTCCCATGGGTCCAGATGATGAAGATGTCATCAGTATAGCGTAGGTAGAGAAGGGGCATGAGTGGACGAGAGCTGAGGAAGCGTTGTTCCAGGTCAGCCATAAAAATGTTGGCATATTGTGGGGCCATGCGGGTGCCCATAGCGGTGCCACTGGTCTGGAGGTATATATTGTCACCAAATTTGAAATAATTGTGCGTGAGGATAAAGTCACAGAGCTCA
The DNA here is from genome assembly GCF_011386835.1 of Chrysemys picta bellii. Lineage (NCBI taxonomy): Eukaryota > Metazoa > Chordata > Testudines > Emydidae > Chrysemys > Chrysemys picta. The sequence continues at coordinate 1,567 of NW_027057004.1, forward strand.
GCAATAAGTTGTGCTGTGTCATCATCAGGGATACTGTTCCTGACAGCTTGTATTCCATCTGTGTGTGGGATTTTTGTGTAGAGAGCCTCTACATCCATGGTGGCTAGGATGGTGTTTTCTGGGAGGTCACCAATGCATTGTAGTTTTCTCAGGAAATCTGTGGTGTCACGGAGATAGCTGGGAGTGCTGGTGGCATTTACTGTTTGTTTACTGCCCTGCCATGACCCAGGGCCTGGGCTCATATTGAACTATTGGCTCAGACCCTGCCTAAGGGCCTGAGCTCCTGACTGTTTGTTTACTGGCCCGCCCTGACCCAGGGCTTGGGCCCATAGCGAACTATTGCGAGGCGGTGGGATACCCCACAGCCCCGCAGAGGGACGAACCTCGGCCGAGCCCTTCTACAGTGCTCTATAAACACCTAGAGACAGAAAGGGTGTTGCCATGAAGCACAGTAAGTTCCATGTAGGGTGAGGGATCTAATGTTCCAGCTGTTTGACTAGGACCATAGTACAAATTATTGGACCGTGTTAACTGAGTCCATTGAATACAAATCACATTTGGGGAAAGGTCCTACTATCAGGAACGGGCAACAGGTGTCTCAGCAGGAGGAAGTGCTTCAGGGGACCATATTTCCCAAACAGAAAACAGGACACTGCAAGGGGCTGGCCCAAGCTGCTTGCCTGAGCCACTCTCCCCATGCAGGGCTGGGGCCGCTGCTCGCTCAAGTCCTGCCTGCCTCACACACGAGGCTGTCGCCACTCACTGGAGCCCTGCCTGCCCCCCGCGCGAGGCTGTCGCTGCTCACTGGTGCCCTGCCTGCCCCCTACCTGAGCACTGCCTGTCCCCCTGTGCAGGGCTACCATCACCCCTCCACCCTGCACCACACTACAAAAGAAAATCGGACAAATGCCCACTTTTGCCAAAAAAAGTCAGGGCAGCCAGGACAGGGCTTAAAAAAGGGACTGTCCTGGCCAAAATGGGACATATGGCCACTCTAGGCTGGAGAGAACCCAGTGTACTTACAATGGCAGCTGCAATGTGGGAACTACAATGTAAATTATTCATTGGTCATATGCATGTTGTGGTTTGTATTCATTCCTATAACAACAAGGTGGCTAAATGGGGGCAGGAAGCAAACGTGAATCATCCCCATTATAAAACAGCACTAACACTGTACTCAACTGTCTAGTGTATGTGTGCACTGCAGGGCATTGTTAGATGGAATAAGAAGTGCTTAGTTGTAGGCTCTATACTGCTAACAGCTAGTGGAGAATCTCCTTTAGCTCCAGTCATTGAGGCCTGGGGTTTTGGGGTAGGAAAAGCCGAGGCCTTTGTGCACAGTCACAGTGCAGCCCTGAGGGACCATGCAGTGCAGCAGAGTGACAACAGGGAAGTCCTTGGGTGCCACAGATTTGTTCCAATATTTATAATCGGTAATCCTGTTTTAAACCCTCCTCTCCCCCATTTCCCAGTTGGCTGGTTCTTATCATTCAGGGAGCTTGGGCAATGGTGGGAAGCGACCTGTCTGAAAGGAGAAGGTCAAACTTTTCAGCAAGGGTGCTGTGCAGGACAGATTCACTGTCTGCAGAGAGACTGAAACCAGATATCTTTTTGGACAAAAGTATATTGTATCTCAGGATTGTGTAGAACAAAGGGAAAATAATCCTGACAATAAAACCCCAGTCACTCCCATCCTGCATTTAACACTGTGGCAGTTCTCAAACACCTTTCGGACAGACCTGCCTCTACCCTCTATTTTCCACTTCATTAATTCAGATTCAGATTCACTTATGACTCAAATCCTCCAGGCAGATGCTTGTATCTGCAATGGAGACACAATCCATTGCTATTAATGCACCGGAGAAACCTCACTGCCTGGGAAAGAAAAAAACCATAGAACTCAAGTGGATGCAATTGTCACAGATCTCAACTGGAAATGTATCTACTTTTCTGATCAGGATGATTGAAAAGGATGTTGCCATCATGGAGACAACTTACAGTGGAGTCAAACGTCTTGCTCTGGACAGACAGCAGTGGGAAAAATAGTTTGCTTCATGTGCCACTTGGAGATCCTAAAGCTCAAGCTACGAGATGCTAAAGCTGAAAAACAAAGCTACGTCTCTGAGTGCAGAATTGGACTGAAGAGTCTTAGGACAAAGAGTTCCTTCAGAACAGTGAGGGAAACACAGGGACACGATAGATGAAGGAATGAAGGTGTGAATAAAGAATGAAACAAAAAACCTAAAAGAATGAAACAAAACAAAAGAAACAAAGAAAGAATTAATGAAAAAACAAAAAAGAGGCAAATACAAGAATGGTTCATTACTGGGTAGAGCTGCCCACACTGAGGGGCAGTGGGCTGGGGATCTCTGAGCTGCACATAGACACAGCCTTTGTTATTCACATACAGGGAACATCAGGCAGGGAAGTTGGCTGAAGCAGAAGGCGGCTCTTGCTGTCCACTTGAAAGCTCCTTTTGAAGGATTTGCTGGAGTGGATTTTGATGGCATTTTAGCTGTCCTTGGTCCTTA
>NW_027057005.1:0-4092 GCF_011386835.1 Chrysemys picta bellii
GCGCCATCTTTCAATGCCATCTTTCAACAGTTTCTGTGCAGCGCGATCTATGTTCCGTTTCGGTCTGCGGGAAATGGAGCCTGAACTGCTGAGGAGTATGCTGACGAGTCTCGCCAGCACGTCACATTTGGCAGTCAAGCTATTCCTTAAGATCCAAAGTGACAGTGAGGAGTCCAACGATGATATCGAGTCGCGTAACACGTACAACATGAACTTGCTTGTGGCATTCATGGTCATGCTCAGCACCGTGGACCTCCGCTTTTGGTCTCGGGAAACAAGCACTGAGTGGTGGGATCACATCGTCATGCAAGTCTGGGATGATGAGCAGTGGCTGCAGAACTTTCGGATGAGAAAAGCCACTTTCATGGGACTGTGTGAGGAGCTCGCCCCCACCCTGCGCGCAAGGACACGAGATTGAGAGCTGCCCCGCTGGTGGAGAAGCGGGTGGCTATTGCAATCTGGAAGCTGGCAACTCCAGACAGCTACTGATCGGTTGCGAACCAGTTTGGAGTGGAAAAGTCGATCATTGGAATCGTGTTGATGCACGTTTGCAAGGCCATTAATCGCATCCTGCTCAGAAGAACTGTGACTCTGGGTAATGTGCAGGACATTATGGATGGCTTTGCAAAAATGGGTTTCCCTAATTGTGGAGGGGCGATAGATGGGACGCATATTCCTATTCTGGCACCACCCCACCTAGCATCCAAGTACATTAATCGGAAGGGGTATTTCTCTATGGTTCTCCAGGCGCTTGTGGATCACCGTGGGCATTTCATTGACATTAACGCAGGCTGGTCCGGAAAGGTACATGATGCACACATCTTTCGGAACACTGCTGTGTTCAGGAAGCTGCAGGCCGGAACTTTTTTCCCCAGAGCGGAAGATCACAGTAGGGGAAGTCGAAATGCCCATTGTGATCCTTGGAGACCCCGCTTACCCATTAATGCTGTGGCTCATGAAACCCTACACAGGGAGCCTTGACAACAGCATGGAATGGTTCAACTACAGGCTGAGCCGGTGCCAAATGACTGTTGAGTGTGCTTTTGGCCGTTTAAAGGGCCGCTGGCGATCTCTGTATGGGAAGCTGGACTTGGCCGAACACAGCATCCCCGCGGTTAAATCCGCATGCTGTACCCTCCATAATATTTGTGAAGGGAAAGGTGAAAGATTCACTCAGGCATGGACCTCTGAGGTTCAACACCTGGAGGCTGAATTTGCACAGCCAGAGAGCAGGGCTATTAGAGGGGCCCAGCGCGGGGCTGCAAGGATTAGGGATGCCTTGAGGGAGCAATTTGAGGCTGAAAACCAGTTGTAATGTCTGGTGCCCTACACGGGAATGAAGTGCAGTGGTTAGTAGGGATCTGTGTTCGCTAAGCTGACTTGCAGTGCATGTTTCTTTCCTGGGCTAAGGTATCTTTTACTTTATGCAATAATAAAGAATGTTTTCAAAGACAAAAAATCCATTTATTGAAAAGAAAATTCATTTATTGAAAAGAGACACAACCGCTTGGGAATCAGAAAGGGCAGGGGGGTGGGGTGGGGAACGGTACAATCGCAGATTTGCGTATGTCCTGTCTGGAGTGCTGTGCAATGAATGCTGCACTTCAGGATGGCTATACTGCATGCTGATGGAGTTGAGTGCAGAGGGTAAGGGTCGTAGTTTTCAGGGCTGGGTGGTGAAGATACAGGTGTTGGAGGCAGCTGGTGGTGGTAAGAACCCAGATGTTGGGGAAAGTGGGTTGGAGGTGACATGGGGGCACAAGGGAAAGAGTTTTGGGACAAGGGCTGCGGGGATGGGAGGCGGGTGCGGTAGTGCTTCGCCTGCATGGCTACGAGCGCCTAGATAGAGTCCGCTTGGCACTCCATGATGCTTATCAGCCGATCCGTGTTTTGCTGCCGGTGCTCCGTGCTTTGCCACTGGTGCGCTGCGTTTTCCTGGCGGATCCTGCCTTTGCTCTCCCTCCACTCCTGCGCTTTTTGATTCTCTTTAAGAGATTGCTTCATCACTTCTTGCAGCATGTCTTCTTTGCTTTTTCACGGCCTCTTCCTGATTCTTTGCAGTCTCTCAGCCAGTGATAACACGGACGGCTGAGATCTCAAGTTTTCATTTGTAAAGGCAAAATGCAACACTTAACAGAGGCAGCATTGTTTATATCAGACAGAGTAATGATTCCCCGCACTTAAGGAGGGCACACACAGTCTACACAATAGCATAATTTTCCCATCCCAAAGAGAGCGCACATAACCCATAGGAGCCCCAAAATGGTGAGTAAGGGGGACTGATTGTTTCAGGGTTGCACTGTCCTCTGGGTTTCTGTGCCTTGGGGAGAGCCAACAGTTACAGGGGGCACCTACACTGAACACTGTCCCAACATTTTCCACAGGAGTTCATTCTGGACGATATCTCGCTGCTGAGGGTGACCTGGGAAGCAAGGGAGGGTCTTCTGCTGCAATGCGGCTTCCGCCCTGGCCCATATGCAGCTTGCCTGTGTGCAGCAATGGTCCCCCTGCCCCTCGCGGCACAGGGGTGCGGACACATTAGCCTGACTGGGACCAGGACCACGGTGGCTCTCCCAAGAAACCTGCGCAAGTGCATTGCCCACATTCTGGATGAGACTTTCAAAGAGATTACCGAGGCCGATTACCACAATGTGATAGACCACATCAATGCGCTATTCCGCATCTAGGCATGCATGCAGCCCTAACCCTCCTCTCCCAAAGAGCCCGCACTGAAAAAATTCCTTCCCGAAAAAAAGCTGCTTACCGGGAACCTGCTCTTCTGTTTGTCCTCCACCGAGTACCAGCCACTGCGACTGGCTGCCTTCCTCCTGGCTCGAGATGAGCTCCTGGCTGCATGCTTCCAGGGATTCCAGGGTGTCTCCCCCCACCCCAGCACCCTCACTCCCACTTTCCTCCTCCTCCTCCTCCTCCCGCTCTGAAGTGTCCATAGTGGTGCTTGGAGTGGAGGTGGGGTCACCCCCAAGGATCGCGTCCAGCTCTTTGTAGAATCGGCAGGTCGCGGAGGGAGCACCCGAGCAGCCGTTTCCCTCGTGGGCTTTGCGGTAGGCACTCCGCAGCTCTTTCACTTTAATCCTGCACTGCAGTGCATCCCGGTCATGGCTCCTTTCCATCATGTCCCTTGATATCTGCCCGAAGGTATCGTAATTCCTACGGCTGGAGTGCAGCTGGGACTGGACAGCTTCCTCCCCCCAAACACTGATGAGTTCCAGCAACTAGCCATTGCTCCATGCTGGGGCTCGCTTGGCGCGTGGTGGAAAGATTCGCTGATAGCACTCCACGCCTGGCTGAGCAAACAGGAAGGGGATTTTTAAAATTGCCAGGGAATATAAAGGGCGGGTCTGATGGTTGGTCACGTGAGGCCAGGGCAGTAGAGTTTGAACTGATGACCAGAGTGGCTAGAACAGGCATTGTGGGATACTGCCAAATACTTCTGGAGGCCAATCAGAGTGCATTGGGCGGCCACACTGGCGCCGCAGCGCAGCAGCGGTGGCGCAATAAACTTTATTCCACTCGGGGAGGTGGAGTACCAGCAGTGCTGACACAGCACTGTATGTGCCTTGCCAGTGTGGACGGGGAGTGAGGTACAGCGCTGTGAGAGGCTTTATTGTGCTGTAACTCGCAAGTGTAGCCAAGGCCCAAGGGTGCAAACACCACGTGGTTAAACTGTTTCAAGAGCCAGTCTGTGATTAGAATCAAGGAAAGGTGTCATACAACATAACTGATAATTAAATCAGTATGGTTTGTTAAACGTTTTAGGGTAACTTGATCTAATCATCTGGATTTGTTGGTTGAGTTGTTGCTCAGCCTCTTAAACTGATAGTTTAAATGATCAGACGTTGTTTCCAGTTTAATTACAAAAGAACCATTTAAAATGATTGAAGTGGTTCTGATGGTGAACAGTATGCTGAAAGCATAGTTATTTTCCTGGTAGGAATTTAGCTTCTGTTGTAAGTTCTGATGGAAGATGTACAATGTGATGCAGATCTAGTTCTGTCTTGCAGGGTTTTAGCTTATTCTTCAGTGTAGTAGATGATAAAAAGCTATGTTTTATCACTACTTGTAACCAGATCT
>NW_027057007.1:0-4088 GCF_011386835.1 Chrysemys picta bellii
GTTCCTCAGTTTATTAATCTGTAAAATGAGTACAATGATATCTGCCTCCTCACAGGAATGTTGTTGGACTTAAATAATGTTTGTAGAGTACTTTTAGTCCTCAAATAAAATCTTAAATACAAAGCATTGGGATTATTAATACATGCATTACATTCCTAAATAAAAGCTATTCAAAGAAACAAGCCATGAAAACTCTTATGTACATCAAAAACTAACATCACCAAATTCAAGATTTTTTTGCACACATACAAAAATACTACCTCAAGGAAATACACCTTTTATAAGAAGGTATCTGTGTACTGAGACTGTGAAAACAAATCTCTCTTACAGTAACATATGTTGTTTATAAGAAGCATTTTACATTATAATGTAAATGCAGTGAAAAGACAGGAGGATATTTCCCCAATGTTCAACATTCAGTATTTGCTCATTACAAGTGAAATACGAAAGGAATAAAATAAGGCAATAGAGCAAACCTCCGTAGGCAGAATGTAACTAGAATAACCAACACAAATCTTAATTTATCAACCTTACAAGCATTGCATATTTAATCATCAGAACAGCCTTTTGCATTTTGGATTCTTAATGCAAAACAACAGGAAATAAAAATTGCTTATCAAGTTATTTTATATTAGCATTAGTGCGCCATTCAGGAAGGTATTTAAGCATGTGAATTAAACTTTAGACCCTCCTGTGCTGCTGGCATATTGGCCAATCCAGTTCCTGTATTGATTATGTGCGCTTGCTAATCGTGGCACGTCTTTCTAGATAATGCCAGCGCATTCAATATCCGTTTGTCACTGTACCTCTGCTTGAATTCTGTCAACTTCAAAAGTTTTCCCGTTTGAGGCCTTTGATGGCTGCTTTAATTTCACTGGGTGTTATTTATTGGTCCCTCTTCTATTTCTAACTTAACATAGGCATTCCTCTGGAACGTGTGCATGACTGCGGCTCTAGACAGTTTAATATGGAATGGAAATGTTTTTTCCTTCATCTGGCTTGTTCTTCATGTGTTTTCAACATCTGTCCATAAAAGTCCCTGATGGGCTGGGGTACCCGTGATGGTCTGGTTCTTCCTGAGAGGCCCTTCCCTATTCTGTAGAGCTCTTTGAAGTCTCTCTCAGTGGTACATCTTGTGCCTCTGCAGACTTCTCCTGAACCCAGGCATTTCTATCCTGTCTGCTTCTCTTCTTTATTTTTGCGTCTTTTTCTCTACATCTTGCATCTGCCTGTAAAAGCGCTGCCTGTGTCTTGCTCTGTCCTTTTTTGCCTTCTGCTTGTTAATTGCTGCCCGTGTGCCAGATGTAATCCATGCATCTTTCTTTTACCCCTTTTGGAGGCCCAGCTGTCTCGATTCCTGTCTTCAGGTTTGACCTTTTCTCTTCCAGACTTTCCTGAGCCTGTAAAATAGTGTAACGGTTGCTAAAAGCAATCTGATCTGTATTTCTTTGTCCTTGAACTTTGCTTTTGCTGTAACACTCTTTTTGTCTGCCTTTATGATCTTTTTAAGTTTACACTGTAACGTGGCCACTAAATGATAACGATCCAAGCCAACACCTGGGTAGGAACATTCCTCAAAGATGATGCTCACCCCTGAGATACACACGTGGTCTATCTGGCTGACAGTTGCATTTTTTGGTGATCTCCATGTGAGCTTGTGAATCCTCTTATGCTGGAAGAGACTGTCTCCTATCTTTAGATGGTTTGTGCCACATAGAATCAAAAGCTGTTTGCTATTATTAGCATGGATGCCTTCCACTGCTGTGCCTATGATGTCATGCTTAGGCACATCATCCAAAATTTGCTGTACCTGCTCAAAGAACACATCAATTTCAGGGTCGCCTGCTGAATTTGCTGGTGCATACACTTGGATTATTGTACACTTGATATGTCTTGTTTGCAGACGGGCTGTTATTCTGCCATTCACCGGTTCTCAAGACAGCAGGGTCTTCGCTGGAATGTTATCCTGCATAATTCCTACACTTCTTTTGTGCATTCCTTCTCCTGAGTATAAAATTGTAGCACCACCAGACAATATCTTGTCTCTCATTGCACTGACACCAAGTATGTTCAGATGTGGGTTTTTTCATATTTTGTGTAACTTGTGCCAGCTTTCCCATACTACACAAAGTTCATACATTCCATGTGCCTACTCTTGTTACAAATACTCTTGTCAGCATTTGATGTCTCAAGATCTCTGCTTCCTTTCAGTTTTCACTGAGATCTTTGGTTTTGATCTCCATCTGTACTTACCAACCTGAAGTTTTGGTTTAACTGAACTAGGGTTACCATACATCCGGATTTTTCCGGACATGTCCAGCTTTTTGGGCCTCAAATCCCCGTCCAGGAGGAAATCCCAAAAAGCCGGACATGTCCGGGAAAATAGGGAGGGAGGGAGGGGCCGGCCGGCAGTGCTCGGCCGGGGGCCGGAGCCGCTGGGGCCAGCGGTGCTTGGCCGGGGGCCAGGCCCGGGGTGCTCGGCTGGAACCAGGGCCGGTGCTCCAGGGGCCCAAGCCGAGCGGGAGATGCGAGGGCCAGAGCCTATTGGCCTGGGCCGGCCAGCCGCCAAAAGGAGCCGCTCGGCCGGGGGGGCGGACTGGGCCGCGCCGCGCCCCGCCTCAGCCAGAGCTTACCTGCTGCCTCCCTGTTTCAGGCTTCCCGCGAACATTTGATTCGCGGGAAGCGGGGGGTGGGGTGGGAAGCAGGGGACGGAGCGTTCAGGGGAGGGGGCAGAGTTGGGGCAGGGACTTTGGGGACGGGGCGGGGAAGGGGCAGAGTTGGGGCGGGGCTGGGGGCGGGGAAGGGGCAGAGTTGGGGCGGGGCCCCGTGGAGTGTCCTCCTTTTTTTAAATTAAAATATGGTAACCCTAACTGAACTGTTTCTGCTGCAGTAAGGTTTTACCTGCATGGGTCACAAATCCAGCTGCAGAATCCTCCTCTTTTATCCAGTGGGACCAGCAGTGTTTCTAACAGTGCAGAGCATTTGACTGGAGGTGTTGAAATGAATGGTTAAAGTTCAAATTAAGCATGTATTTAAATGTCTTGCTGAATCAAGAGTCTATATGATCATCCTAAATGCTGGATTGATGGGTGAAGGGTAGGGAACCTAAATTATGGTTCCTAATATCATTATCTGAGGGTTTTATTTTGAGTGAGCAGATATGAGCAAGTTCTGTTTGTTTTTTTAAGGACAAAATTTCAAAATCACATTTCTGTCTGAAAACTTTGTGCATACTACAGCTAAAGGCAACAGCTAAGAGTACGATAATTAACAGAAGTGGGAAAAATATTTCTCTATTTTTCCAGTTTGTTTACTCCGTCCATCTGATAGTACTTTGTTTACAATTAGCATCATCCTTTCCCCTGATAAGTCAGTTTCTCCCTTATTGAAAATACTCAAGCATCCACAGGAGAGAAGAAAAATATTTATTAAAAACACAAAAGAATTTAAAAAAAAATCAGGATATATTATTTAAAGGGTGTTCTATCAGAAAATTATGTTTTTGTCATTAAAAAAAAAATCAAGTTGACAGGGTCTTTAACCTTTGCATTAATATACAGTATATGCATACACATACACTTATATTTCTATATTTGCTGATTTATAGCACCTAGAGTATTAAATAGATGCCATATAAACCGAAAAACAGATATAGAAAGCTGCATATTATCACGATGTATGTTTTCTAACCTGTTTCTACAGAAATCTATCCCTTTTCTCACCAGTACGTGAGGTGGCTGATTTTGTTGTCATGGAGACAGAGAGATGTCTGCCTTTATTTATTTATAAATAGGAAACATATATAGCAGTTCAGTCATTATTCAACAAAATCCCACCCAGACTCTCTCACTTTTATCATCGTTTTTTTAAAGAAGCCTGAATCTTTTCATATCAAAAAGATGCAGATTTAAGTACCTTCTACAGAACTGCATCCCAGTGCACTAGAAACTACTGGAGGGCTTAGCAGAACACTTTAAGGATGAAAGGATGCTCATGTCTTTGGGGAGATAAACAAGTAAATATTTAATTATAAGAATGAAAATAATATATTATTGCTTAACTATATATTTTGTCTGCCTTGTCTTTTA
>NW_027057008.1:0-4082 GCF_011386835.1 Chrysemys picta bellii
CTGGCACGTGCCGCTGGGAAAGCTGATCCGGCCGTTTCAGCTCCGCCACTGGTAGGAGAAAGTGGGTGGCCCATATACACGCTGGCTTCTGTCCACTCCTGACTCCAGGTAGGAGAATCTTCTATTGCCCGCCTCTGCTTTTCCATTGCATCGCCAGCCACACCGAGCCTTTACCGGGCTCCTGGCTGGGCAGCGCATGTCTACCAAGTGCCCCTTTATCCCCCCACCTAGAGACTTAAGAAATGCATAGGAGAAACTGAGGCACCCCTACAGTATTCAGAGGAAACATTAAGAACAGTCCCACTTCGTCACAGTGAGGGAGCTGGGGGGTAGTAAGCCAGACACCCACATCTGCACTTCACTCCTCGTCCCCAGCCAGCTCCAAACTGAAACTCTCCAGCCCCTTCTCTCTGGCCTTTGTCTCTTTCCCGGGCCAGGAGGTCACCTGATCTTTGTTCTCCAACACCTTTAGCTATCCTCTTGCAGGGGGGAAGGGCCCCGGCCATTAGTTGCCAGGAGACAGAGTGTTGGCCATTTATGCACACTGGCCTTTATCCCCCCACCTAGAGACTTAAGAAATGCATAGGGGAAACTGAGGCACCCCTACAGTATTCAGAGGAAACATTAAGAACAGTCCCACTTCGTCATAGTGAGGGAGTTGGAGAGTCTGTGGGAAGCCCCCTCTCTTGTGAAATCAACACCCCCACACGATGCGGGCTGCTCCAGATCGGGGGAAGGGGCCAGCTGTGAATTTGGAGCCAGATCCTGGTTTGGATCTGAATCCACCGGCGCTGCGGAGCGTTCAGCTGTGGGGAGCTAGCTCCCGCCCGTGCCAGATCACAAAGTGCCACTTCAGCCAGCCGCCTGCCAGGCTCTGGGAGCGCCCTGTGTGGAGCTGCAGCTGGGCCCTCCAGAGCCGAGCTGCTGCTCCTCCTCTCTGCTGGCCAGCCGGCCGCAGCTCCTCAGCACCTACCCGCTCAGCCCCACCTGAGTGCTCCTGCCTCCCCAATCTCCTCCCTGGCGCTGCACCTCGCCCCCTGCACCTGACATGTCAATACCCAGCGGGGCCGGGAGCCAAGCGTCCCAGGAGCCATCTGTAAGGTGCTGATTCCCTCCTGTGCTGGGCTCCAGCTAATCCACAAGCCAGGAACTGGCCTTGTGTCTCCCAGAGCAGGTATATCAGTCTCACAGCAGCAGCTCAGTCTGCTCCACATCACTCCAGGGCCAGGAACTCGCTCCTGCCTGACATAGGCAACAGGCTGAGCCTGCTCCAGCCCTGTTCCTAGTCCTACTCCAGCCCTGGTCTCGCTCCAGCCTTGCTCCACCCATGCCCTGCCCCGCCCCCTGAGTCCAGCTCCAACCACTAGGCCTGACCACCTCCATCACCTTTGCTGACACCATCACTTCCATAGGAAATGGCACGGAGGTTGCCGGGGCAACAGGCATTCTCAGGCTGCCAGGAGCCATTGTTCTATTTACCAGGACAGTCCGATGCCAGGACAGTGCCCCTGAGCGCTGGAGAGGACTAGGGCTGCATTAGGACACCTGAAGCGCAGCTGTTGGAGAGTCAGCAGAACCGCCCGGAGACAGCCACGCTTGTCTCCCAGCCCGGGAAGCCCAGAGACCCAGAGCGTAGACGTCTCACAGAGCATCTCTGCCAGCAGGAGACATTGGGTGAGGAATAGAGCCGTCCCGCGTTCGGGCAGGAGCCATTCAGGAGACCCAGCGTGGGGGGAATCGGGCTGTGTGTGTACAATGTCTAGCACTGCAGGGCCCTGATCCGGGACTGAGCCCTCTGGGCACTGCCAAAATACAAAGGAGAACAGCAGGGCTGGAGGATTTACAGGCTCTGTGTGAGGAAGGCTGGTTGGGTTGAGCCAGCAGTGAGTCCCCAGTAACACAGAGCTGCGCTAGTGATGGAAGATCTATTTTGTCTTCCCTACCTAGCACAGTTCACAACTTAGCACTGACCAGTGCAAGGATCCTGGCGGGCTCTGGTATGGTTGTAGCAGCAGACTCAATGTTCGGGAAAAGCGAGATATGTGCAATAGGCAATGTAGTTCCATCTGGGCACCAGCCAGCTCCTGTGCCCCAGAGAGCTCTCACAGCTCACCCTGAACCAGGGACAAAGGGGGCAGGAGGTTGGAAGAGAAGGTGCCAGCCTGAGACCCAGGAGACCCATGGTCATTTCCCAGCTCTGCCACAGATGCTCTGCGTGGCCTCGGGCAAATCCCTTATTCCCTCTGTGCTGCAGTTCCCTGTCTGTTCAGTGGAGGTAGCAGGCAGGCCGTGCCCTGCAGGGGGCGGTTAGAATAAATGCAATCGAGGTTGGGCAGTGCTCTGATGCCATGGGGATGAGGGCCAGGATGGTGCCTAAGACAGACCAAAAGCAAGGGGGAGCTACACAGCTGGTGGTGAGAGGGGTTTGGCCTTTGACAGTCTGCTCTGGGTGGGGAAGGACAGGCTCTAAAGCCCCGGCCAGGCCAAAACTAATCTGGGCTGGGGCATCCCAGGGCTGGGCAGTCACACATTGGCTGGCTTGTGACTCGCCTGCTTATTGTGACGTGCCCCCTGCTAGCTGCCAAAGCCTCATCCCCTCACTGCCAGGCTTGGCTCTGGCAGAGCGAGAGCTGGCACGTGCCTCTGGGAAAGTTGATCCGGCCGTTTCAGCTCCGCCACTGGTAGCAGAAGGTGGGTGGCCCATATACACGCTGGCTTCTGCCCACTCCGACTCCAGGCAGGAGAATCTTCTATTGCCCGCCTCAGCTTTTCTATTGCATCGCCAGCCACACCGAGGTTGGATGAGAAGGTACCAGCCTCTCTGCCGCTCTCCTGCCTTCTGCTCCTGCCCCTTCACGGGTGCGTCTGAACAACTCCTGCTGCTCACGAGCCCGCCCCACCTCCCCCACCCCTCTGGCCTCGCCCACCTGCCAACTGCCACGGCCCCAATATTCCTGGGGGAAGGGATCAGGGTCATTTCATTGGGCAGGAAGAATCCTGAGTGGTTGGATCCAGCCTGTCTGCTGTGCAGCTTGTGAACCAGGAGAAGGAGAGGTGGGAGTGACCCAGAGGAGGCCATTTGGCTTGTGGGATGGGCCGCTGGCCTGGGAGTTCAGAGACCTGGGTTCTAATCCTGGGTGACTTTGAGTACATCCCTTCCCTTGTTTCCCTGCTGGCTGCCTTGGCTAGTTAGAGTCTGAGCCCTACAGCCCAGCGATTGTCTGCAGCACCTGGTGCAACAGGGCCCTGAGCTCAGCTGGCATCTGTAGGTGCTGGTGGGACAGAAATAACTGGGCTGGCCCTGATGCTGAACGGGGCAATCACTTCTCGTCACTCACAAGCAATGCCTTGTTCTGGCTTCTTGTAGGATGGCTGAGGAGGGCCCCCCAAAGCCCAGGCACGCCTGGGAGGAGACAAAACCTCCCCCAAGGAAGAGTTGGCGGAAGAGGCTATGGCAGCAGCAGGAGCTGTGTGTGCTTCAGCCCTTCCGTGCCGGTGAGTGGGCGCCTTCTGGGTGGGCGGAGGGGGCTGCAGAAATGGCTGGGGCCTTGGCCCTGCATTGGGGTGGGGCTTGGACCCTGTGGGGGCTGGGGGGCAGGACTAGGGTGTCATTGGGGGGAGAAGACTTTATAGACCTTGTACTGCTCTGGGTTGCCATGAAATGGAGAGACAGGAAAACCCAGGCGGGTCGGGGGGGGGGGAATGGCCCCTCCTGTTGGCAGCAGCTGCAGCCACTAAAGTTGATCGGGGCATAGCGGCAGAAGCATCAGGTGGAGACTGACTGAATCGCCCACCCCGCTCTGTCACACTGCAGGGTTGGAGGATGTTTTCCACCAGTCGAAGGGGATGCTTGGTGCACGGTGGGTTGTTAAAGCCTAGGATTGCAGGGCGCCGGCCAGAGCATAAGATGCTCCCTGATGTTGCAGCCCCATCTGCTGGCTCCTTTGTCGCATGTCGCAGCACAGGGCATTTGGGGGGAGTGTTGACGATGGGAGCCCAGTGCCTGCCCAGGTTACACCCAGTGGCTCTGGCTGGCTGTTGGTGGCAGGAGAGGCAGTCAGAACAAGCAGAACGGGCAGGCC
>NW_027057009.1:0-4081 GCF_011386835.1 Chrysemys picta bellii
TAGCAGATAGAAGGGGACGGGTGCTGGGTTCTCTCTTGAGCAGATGATAGCTGATATCCCATATTTTCTCTCTCCCCCCCCCCCCCCCCCCAAAGTTTGGCTATACAGCTTTGTTCTGCTGCTGCCCCCAGGAGTTCATTCGCTGTATTGTATAATCCCACCACTCAGCTGAGTGATGCTCAATTCTATCCCCTTCATCCTGACTGCATCTCTCATGAGGGGTTGGACTTTTTCATGCCATCTGTGTATTTGCCCCAAGCCCTCTGATAAGTTGGACACCAGCGGACTGAGATGCCTGCCACAGCACTGGTATCTGCAGCAGACTCCCCAGTGGAAAAGGCACAAGATCTATTTTGGGGGTTCAGAATGCATGCAGCACTGCCTAGAGTATGTAGGTGTTTAAAGGGACATGATCAAGTCTAAAGGCCAAATTTCAGGTATGGTTTAAAAAAATAAATCCCCAAACCTGATGTACATAGAAGTGTTTCTAGGGCTATTTAAAACCATGGAGCCTCTTACATTTCAAAATGAGACTGCAGCAGTCTGACCCCAAACACATTTTGGACAAGATTTTCAGAAGTGACGTGTGATCTTGGGTGATTCCTGGGATGCCTTAAAAGTGTCCCAATTTTCACACAGGGCTGTGCACCCTCCCTCTGAAAATCAGGCCTTAAGGTGATAGAAGTTGAGCCCTCATTGGAAATTCTTGGCCTTTTAATAAATTTTTGTTTGCATAATCTGAGGGCCTGATCTTGCAGCCTTAGTGCCACAAACAGTCCTTTGACAGCAGTCCTGTTGAGGCCTACAGGCCTCATCCTGTAAAAATTGTAATATGTGCTTTGGTAACCAGCCCTTAATGGCTTCATTTGGTCTGTTCACTAACAAGCTATACACTACTAAGCATTTTGTAGGCATGGTACTACTCCCTTGAAGGGATTGCAGGTTCAGACCAGCTAGTTGTGACTTACTACCACAGGTAAATAATTCCTTCCTCCATAATCTACAGCGTGTGATGTTAACTAGTCACTTAAATACATTTACTGCAGTGGGAAATCTTGACTGTATTATGCAGCCAGCTGTTAGGATGGACAGAAACATAGTTTTGGAGGCCTGATTCCTAGAACATGCCCCTGACTGGTGTTTCCTTCAGACAATCCTTTTGGAGACTATGAGGAAGATCTTACCAGATGTTCTGTACACCATCAAACCCTGCTTCAGTTCCTTGTGCTGCATCTGGCCCTGCCCCAAGGCAAGAAAATGTTTGAAAGGCTGAAAACTCCATCACCCACTTTCTGATGTACTGAATGTTTCAACATAGTAAACAAAGGGTTGGTTTTAAAAAAGGCAAAAAAAGTTGGAATATTTATATCTGTCTTTTGCAGTGGGCCACGATTTAGCATCTCCCACCAAATGATGATTAAGTGATGAAAAAAGATGTAGTTCATAAAGTTATTTGCACTTGATTAAAAAAATTGTATCTGAACTTTGTAAAAAGAAATGTTTGCATTTTGTATTGTCTTTTTAATTATTAAATTGAATTTCTTGGTGTTGTGTTGATCTTTTAGAAATTGGTTCTGCTACTTATTTTGAAGATTTTTAACAGTGGGACTCAGATTGGAGAAGTTTCAAAGGCACCTAAATCCCATTGACTTTCAGTCAGACTACAGCACCAATACTGCAAACACACCTAAAGTAACTTTACCCCCATGAGGAGGGAGCCCCATTGAAATCTAGTCCCATCCCCACTGCTAGCACAGGATTCTTCAAGGCCGTTTTTGTCCATCTCTGCTTCTATAGCAGCTGGGAGTTCTCTGTTGCCCAGGAGGTGTTGGTGATTGGTATGTGCATGGGGCAGCTCAGGTTGGTGCTCCAACCTCCTCCACTCCAATTCTTAATCCTAACACTGCACTACCCCCTCCTGCTGCTGCTTAACGTGCCTAGCTCCCCTCACCCTCTTCTCATCCTACATTTCCTATCACTCATTTCCCATTGCTGATCCCCCCCCCCCAAAGCCCTAGTATTAGCCATGACCCACTGTGACCATCACAAAGTAGTAAAAAAGCCAGTCCTCCAAACAGCAGCTGTAAATAGTGACCATGCCCAGGATGTTCGAACAAGAGGGTGGTCCAGCTGACTAATTAAACATTAATACTTGCAGAGGCTGCTGGGAGGAATCTGGGGCTAAATAAATCAGGCCCAGCTCAGTTCTGGGGTTAGAGTTCATTTCAGGAACAGGAGGCTGTTGCTGAAGGAGAGCTGGGTGAAAAAGCTGGAACTACCAAGCCCAGCAGCAGGCCAGACCCTCAGAAAGGAAGGTACTGATTAGGGAGTCTGGGTACAGGCAGAGCCTGCTTCCTCTTCATTTGAATTTTTTTCCCCGAAAGGGGAGGGTTTTAATTGCACTTGTGCACTGAATATGCTTAGATTTAAAAGCTTCCCCCACCGTGCATCACATGCAGCTATTCTGTGGATAGACCTAGATATCCATTGAAGGGCTGTTTGAAATCTAGTGACCATTTAAAAAATGGTTTAAATAGTTTAATGTTACCTGTACCCGCCCCCCATCAGTTTTAGAG
This sequence comes from Chrysemys picta bellii, assembly GCF_011386835.1. NCBI lineage: Eukaryota > Metazoa > Chordata > Testudines > Emydidae > Chrysemys > Chrysemys picta. The sequence goes on from NW_027057009.1 coordinate 2,577, forward strand.
AAAATAAGCTAATTCTCCCTTGTTTGTGGGTCTCTCAGTAAAAGACAAACTAATCCAATATCCCACCCAACTCAGCAGATAAAACAGACAGCAACTGGGTACTCGAACCATTTATTATTGCCAGTTTAGTAGAGGCGCTGTGGCTTGCCCATGGTGCTTTTGATGTACAATGCACGCACGTTCTGCCAGTTCTTCTTCAGCAAGGACACCAGGAAATTGATGGCCAGGTGAATGTTGTAGACTAGCTCATCCTCCGTCATTTTCACATGGCCAACAGCCACTGCCAGACAGAGCACCTGGGGACATAGGAAGCAATGTCACTAGACTCTAATGGTGTAGACTTTGCAGGGAACTGCCTTGACTGGAAAGGAACATGTATTAAACAAGGACAGCAGGACCAAAACTTAGCCAGCAGGATTAAAGTCTAACTATCGTCACGTTACAGACCACCCTGCACTAGCTGAAACCTACAGCCACCACAGACTTTTTGCAGGCAATTAACATTGACTTCTCTCGGGCTGGGTTTAAGTCACAACATAACTTTTTTTAAAGGGATAAATGTGATTTAAAATTCTCCCATTTTTCTGTGGCCTGTAAACGCTGCTGTATACATTCCAAGCAGGGCTTTGGCTCTGCTTCAGCTCCAGGCAAAATCCTGCAGCTACACTGCTCCAGAGCTGCTCCGCTCCAAAGCCCTGATTTCCATCATTTTAAAAAGCGACAGACCCAGTAAATACAAGATCTGTAAATTCAGACATTCTAGAGCTGAATAATGATGTTTCACAGCTCAAAACCTACTCTTCCAGTTTGCCTATCAGTAGCTAGAAGGCTTAAGAGCGCATGTTAAGTTTGACAACTGGCTTCCACGCATATTAACATGCATACTTAACGTCTCACTGCAAACTTTGTTGAAAATCTGACAATGTACATAGGTGTGTTTCATCTTCTGCTCAAAGTGCTCTACACATTCCCTATCTATAAAATGAGGCATACAGAACCAATGGCACACCAAGGAACAGAACTCAAGTCTAACACCTAATCACAAGCCTGATTTATTAGTATATTGTCTCATACACCCTTGCCGCCACAAATACTGCCCAGCATTAACCCATGCTGTACAGATTAGCTCAACCACCTATACAAACGGCTTAATTTTTCATATTGTAAAATACAGAGCTGACTTGCTTTTTGCCCAACCACCAAGTCTTTCTAGTGACCGAATAAAGAACATGCATCCAGACCAAGTCCTTGATGCCAAATTTGCTGGGCTGAAGCGTATAGCCAGACTACAGACTGAAGAAAAAAGGGCTTATAAAAAACATGACTTAGTTTCCTTTCAAACTGTTTTAAAGCAGGTGCCCTGTTAAGGTCGATCAGGAACAGTTCTCTTCAGATGGGTTGGAGCTGATTTAGCAGAGTACTTAAATGTGTACTTAAGCCTTCGAAACAGACTTGTTAACTGAACTAATGAGTCAGGTTTACACCACCATAGTGCCCAACAGATG
>NW_027057010.1:0-4076 GCF_011386835.1 Chrysemys picta bellii
GCTTGTGGTCCACTATAACCCCTAGATCCCTTTCTGCCGTACTCCTTCCTAGACAGTCTCTTCCCATTCTGTATGTGTGAAACTGATTGTTCCTTCCTAAGTGGAGCACTTTGCATTTGTCTTTCTTAAACTTCATACTGTTTAACTCAGACCATTTCTCCAATTTGTCCAGATCATTTTGAATTATGACCCTGTCCTCCAAAGCAGTTGCAATCCCTCCCAGTTTGGTATCATCCGCAAACTTAATAAGCGTACTTTCTATGCCAATATCTAAGTCGTTGATGAAGATATTGAACAGCGCCGGTCCGAAAACAGACCCCTGCCATACCCCACTCGTTATGGCTTTCCAGCAGGATTGGGAACTATTAATAACAACTCTCTGAGTACGGTTATCCAGCCAGTTATGCACCCACCTTATAGTAGCCCCATCTAAATTGTATTTGCCTAGTTTATCAATAAGAATATCATGCGAGACCGTATCAAATGCCTTACTAAAGTCTAGGTATACCACATCCACAGCCTCACCCTTATCCACAAGGCTCGTTATCCTATCAAAGAAAGCTATCAGATTGGTTTGACATGATTTCATAGAATCATAGAATATCAGAGTTGGAAGGGACCTCAAGAGGTCATCTAGTCCAACCCCCTGCTCAAAGCAGGACCAATTCCCAGCTAAATCATCCCAGCCAGGGCTTTGTCAAGCCGGGCCTTAAAAACCTCCAAGGAAGGAGACTCCACCACCTCCCTAGGTAACGCATTCCAGTGTTTCACCACCCTCCTAGTGAAATAGTTTTTCCTGATATCCAACCTGGACCTCCCCCACCGCAACTTGAGACCATTGCTCCTTGTTCTGTCATCTGCCACCACTGAGAACAGCCGAGCTCCATCCTCTTTGGAACCCCCCTTCAGGTAGTTGAAGGCTGCTATCAAATCCCCCCTCATTCTTCTCTTCTGGAGACTAAACAATCCCAGTTCTCTCAGCCTCTCCTCATAAGTCATGTGCTCCAGACCCCTAATCATTTTTGTTGCCCTCTGCTGGACTCTTTCCAATTTTTCCACATCCTTCTTGTAGTTTGGGGCCCAAAACTGGACACAGTATTCCAGATGAGGCCTCACCAATGTCGATTAAAGGGGAACGATCACGTTCCTCGATCTGCTGGCAATGCCCCTACTTATACAGCCCAAAATGCCGTTAGCCTTCTTGGCAACAAGAGCACACTGTTGACTCATATCCAGCTTCTCGTCCACTGTGACCCCTAGGTCCTTTTCAGCAGAACTGCTACCTAGCCATTCGGTCCCTAGTCTGTAGCAGTGCCTGGGATTCTTCCGTCCTAAGTGCAGGACTCTGCACTTGTCCTTGTTGAACCTCATCAGGTTTTTTTCTGCCCAATCCTCTAATTTGTCTAGGTCCCTCTGTATCCGATCCCTACCCTCTAGTGTATCTACCACGCCTCCTAGTTTAGTGTCATCTGCAAACTTGCTGAGAGTGCAGTCCACACCATCCTCCAGATCATTAATAAAGATATTAAACAAAACCGGCCCCAGGACCGACCCTTGGGGCACTCCACTTGAAACCGGCTGCCAACTAGACATGGAGCCATTGATCACTACCCGTTGAGCCCGACGATCTAGCCAGCTTTCTATCCACCTTACAGTCCATTCATCCAGCCCATACTTCTTTAACTTGTTGGCAAGAATACTGTGGGAGAGCGTATCAAAAGCTTTGCTAAAGTCAAGAAATAACACATCCACTGCTTTCCCCTCATCCACAGAGCCAGTTATCTCATCATAGAAGGCAATTAGGTTAGTCAGGCACGACTTCCCCTTGGTGAATCCATGCTGACTGTTCCTGATCACTTTCCTTTCCTCTAAATGTTTCATAATTGATTCCTTGAGGACCTGCTCCATAATTTTTCCAGGGACTGAGGTGAGGCTGACTGGCCTGTAGTTCCCCGGATCCTCCTTCTTTCCTTTTTTAAAGATGGGCACTACATTAGCCTTTTTCCAGTCATCTGGGACCTCCCCCGATCGCCATGAGTTTTCAAAAATAATGGCTAATGGCTCTGCAATCTCACCCGCCAACTCCTTTAGCACCCTCGGATGCAGCGCATCCGGCCCCATGGACTTGTGCACGTCCAGTTTTTCTAAATAGTCGCGAACCACTTCTTTCTCCACAGAGGGCTGGTCACCTTCTCCCCATGCTGTACTGCCCAGTGCAGCAATCTGGGAGCTGACCTTGTGCGTGAAGACAGAGGCAAAAAAATCATTGAGTACATTAGCTTTTTCCATATACTCGGTCACTAGGTTGCCTCCCTCATTCAGTAAGGGTCCCACACTTTCCTTGATTTTCTTCTTGTTGCTAACATACCTGAAGAAACCCTTCTTGTTACTCTTAACATCTCTTGCTAACTGTAACTCCAAGTGTGATTTGGCCTTCCTGATTTCACTCCTGCACGCCTGAGCAATATTTTTATACTCCTCCCTGGTCATTTGTCCAATCTTCCACTTCTTATAAGCCTCTTTTTTGCGTTTAAGATCAGCAAGGATTTCACTGTTTAGCCAAGCTGGTCGCCTGCCATATTTACTATTCTTTCTACACATCGGGATGGTTTGTTCCTGCAACCTCAATAAGGATTCTTTAAAATACAGCCAGCTCTCCTGGACCCCTTTGCCCTTCATGTTATTCTCCCAGGGGATCCTGCCCATCTGTTCCCTGAGGGAGTCAAAGTCTGCTTTTCTGAAGTCCAGGGTCCATATTCTGCTGCTCTCCTTTCTTCCTTGTGTCAGGATCCTGAACTCGACCATCTCATGGTCACTGCCTCCCAGGTTCCCATCCACTTTTGCTTCCCCTACTAGTTCTTCCCTGTTTGTGAGCAGCAGGTCAAGAAAAGCTTTGCCCCTAGTTGGTTCCTCCAGCACTTGCACCAGGAAATTGTCCCCTACGCTTTCCAAAAATTTCCTGGATTGCCTGTGCACCGCTGTATTGCTCTCCCAGCAGATATCGGGGTGATTAAAGTCTCCCATGAGAACCAGGGCCTGCGATCTAGCAACTTCTGCTAGTTGCCAGAAGAAAGCCTCGTCCACCTCATCCCCCTGGTCTGGTGGTCTATAGCAGACTCCGACCACGACATCACCCTTGTTGCTCCCACTTCTCAACTTTATCCAGAGACTCTCAGGTTTTTCTGCAGTATCATACCGGAGCTCTGAGCAGTCATACTCCTCTCTTACATACAACGCAACTCCCCCACCTTTTCTGCCCTGCCTGTCCTTCCTGAACAGTTTATATCCATCCATGACAGTACTCCAGTCATGTGAGTTATCCCACCAAGTCTCTGTTATTCCAATCACATCATAGTTCCCTGACTGTGCCAGGACTTCCAGTTCTCCCTGCTTGTTTCCCAGGCTTCTTGCATTTGTGTATAGGCACTTAAGATAACTCAATGATCGTCCCTCTTTCTCAGCATGAGACAGGAGTCCTCCCCTCTTGCGCTCTCCTGCTTGTGCTTCCTCCCAGGATCCCATTTCCCCACTTACCTCAGGGCTTTGGTCTCCTTCCCCCGGTGAACCTAGTTTAAAGCCCTCCTCACTAGGTTAGCCAGCCTGCTGGCGAAGATGCTCTTCCCTCTCTTCGTTAGGTGGAGCCCGTCTCTGCCTAGCACTCCTTCTTCTTGGAACACCATCCCATGGTCAAAGAATCCAAAGCCTTCTCTCCGACACCACCTGCGTAGCCATTCGTTGACTTCCACAATTCGACGGTCTCTACCCCGGCCTTTTCCTTGCACAGGGAGGATGGACGAGAACACCACTTGCGCCTCAAACTCCTTTATCCTTCTTCCCAGAGCCACGTAGTCTGCAGTGATCCGCTCAAGGTCATTCTTGGCAGTATCATTGGTGCCCACGTGGAGAAGCAGGAAGGGGTAGCGATCCGAGGGCTTGATGAGTCTCGGCAGTCTCTCCGTCACATCGTGTATCCTAGCTCCTGGCAAGCAGCAGACCTCTCGGTTTTCCCGGTCAGGGCGGAAGATAGATGACTCAGTCCCCCTGAGGAGGGAGTCCCCGACCACCACCACCCTCCT
>NW_027057011.1:0-4076 GCF_011386835.1 Chrysemys picta bellii
ACGACAGTTTCCCAAAAGCACCCTCGACTCATTTTGTTACCCAGAAGGCATTGCCGGCTACACCCAGAATTCCAATGGGCAGAGGGGACTGCGGGAACTGTGGGATAGCTGACCACAGTGCACCGCTTCGAATGTCGACGCTATCACCGTTAGTGTGGACGCACAAAGTCGAATTACTGTCCTTAGTGTGGACACACACGTTCGACTTTGCAATATCGATTACAAAAATTCGATGCAAGTAAAATCGAACTACTCTCGTAGTGTAGACAAGGCCTAAGCTACAGCTCTGTCAGGCCTCCGTCACATACCTTGGCTTTCTCCTCTCCCAGGGTTCCCGTACACTTTCTCCCGCCTGCATCCAAGCTATCCTCAGTTTTCCCCGACCCCGCTCCCCACGCCAGGGCCGAAAGTTTTTGGACATGGCTGGATTTTGCAGGCAATGGATTCCCCAATATGCCTCCCTTGCAAAACCTTTCCAGGACCTCACTCGAGTCTCTGTGCCTGACCCCATGCCGTGGCTCCCTGAGGCCGACTCTGCCTTTGTTTCCCTCAAACGTGGTTTGGCTTCTGCCCCTGCCTTAGGGCTGCCTGACTATTCTAAGCCCTTTACCCTTTTCTGCCACGAGCAATCTGGGTGTGCACTGGGAATCCTCACTCAGATGCACGGAGACAAAAACCGCCCAGTGGCTTATTTCTCTGCCACTTTGGACCCTGTTGCCCAAGGCTTACCCCCCTGCCTGCGTGCTGTGGCTGCCGCAGCGCGCTTAGTCGAAATGTCCGAATCCCTTGTCCTCCGCTCTTCTCTTACCCTCATGGTCCCTCGCTCTGTGGAAACCTTCCTGCTACAACCTAACACAGGCCACCTCTCCACCGCCCGCCTTACCAGGTATGAACTTTTACTGCTGTCGGCTTCGTATATCACCATAAAGCATTGTTCTCAGTTAAACCCTGCCACTCTCCTTCCTTTGTCTGATGACAGTGATCCCCACGACTGCCTTGCAACTGTCTCTGCTGTCACCGTCCCGCGCTCTGACCTTTCTGATGTCCCTCTCCCTAACTCTGACCTTGTTTTGTTTACTGATGGTTCCTGTTTTTGAGACAACCAAGGTCGTCTCCTTGTAGGATACGCTGTAGTGTCACTCTCTGAAACTCTAGAAGCTGCACCTTTACTTTCTGTAACCTCAGCGCAAGTTGCTGAATTAGTTGCCCACACCCGTGTCTGCTTTTTGGCGGAGGGACGCTCTGCCACCATTTACACTGACTCCCGCTACGCTTTTGGGGTTGTACATGACTTTGGCACCCTCTGGCAAGCTCGGGGTTTCCTTACCTCCCCCGGTACCCCTATCAAAAATGGCCCCTACATCGCTGCTCTCCTATATGCAGTTTTACTTCCGTCTGCCCTAGCTATTGTTAAGTGCCTTGGCCACTCGATGGAGGATACTGATGTTGCTAAGGGTAACGCATTTGCTGACACCTCTGCTAAACATGCTGCTGCCATAGAACCTTCCCCAGATGCGTTTCTAGGTTCCCTTTCTGTTTCTATACCACTGCCGTCCCTCACTAACCTCACCCTGCTCCAAGACTCTGACCCAGAAGCCGAAAAGGATTCCGGGGTTGCCCAGGGTTGCTCTCTACATCCTGATTCCCTTTGCCGTTCGCCTGCCGGCGCCTTTGTGGCCCCCTTTTCACTCTACCCGTCGCTGTCCGCCCTGCTACACATGTCGGAAAGGAGGGGATGGTCTCTGCTGTAACTAAGGCAGGATGGTGGGCTCCCCATTTCAGCTCTTTTGCAACCCGCCACTGTGCCGCCTGTACCACTTGCCAAAGCCACAATATTGGTAAACCTGTAAAAGTGGCTCAGGGGTTCCGGGGCCTGCCCCAAGTACCATTCTTGCATTGGCAACTTGATTTTGTACAAATGCCTAAGTATCAACAATATGAATTTATTTTGGTTATGGTATGTTTATTTTCTGGTTGGATCGAAGCCTTTCCTTGTCGAAAGGCTGACTCACTGTCTGTTGCCAAATGTTTGTTAAATCATATTATGCCTACCAAGGGAATTCCTGCCACTCTGTCCAGTGATTGGGGTACACATTTTAGCGGACAACTTGTTCAACACCTGGATCGTGTTTTACATATCACACACCTCTTGCACTGTCCCTACCACCCACAGAGCGCAGGTGCAGTTGAAAGACGAAATGGTGTACATAAGAATAAGCTTGCTAAAATTTGTGACTCTACAGGGTTAAGCTGGCCAGCGGCTCTACCACTGGCCTTTATGGAAATGCGATCCACTCCATCCCAAAGGCATAAATTGAGTCCCTTTGAAATTGTGATGGGACGCCCTATGCGAGCTATGGCTACCATTACTCCAGTCCCAGACTTGAACTTTACTCACTGTATGCTCCTTCAATATTGCAAGGGATTAATATAAGCCGTAAGTCACTTCCATTCACAGGGTTGAACCGCCTGGCCAATGGAACCCACCTCTGACGCTTGCCATGACCTCAAGCCAGGTGATTGGGTCTACGTATGGCACTATCATCGAAAACATGCCTTGGAACTCCGGTGGAAGGGGCCTCATCAGGTACTGCTTACTACCCAGACAGCTGTTAAACTATCTGGCATCGCAGCGTGGATACATGCTTCGCAGTGTAAGAAGGCACCATCCCCAGCGAACCAATCATCACCTCAGAACCACGCAGAGTCAATTTTGACTCCAGAAGAAGACGTAGAGGAATAGCCTGCAATACCTTACAATCTACGCTCTTGTAAGGGTTGCCAGAAGCAGACGATGACCTAAAGCAAGGCGCAAGAAGAAGCAGTAGCTAGTCTAGCGCCTGCTACCTGGTGGATGTAAAACCGTGACCTCAGTTCCCTCAGTTGAGGTTGTCAGAACCAGCAGGGTCTTGCCTCCAACATGCGCCTCTGGTGGCGCCTGTTCCTTGGCTGCTGGTGTCTTAAGGTCTGGGGAGTCCACAATGACAATTCTTTCATCCAGCAGCAAGTGTGGATAGCTCAGACCCTTAATATTTCTAATTGCTGGGTGTGCAACAACATCCCAGCCCACTCTCAAGCTGGTGTTCCTGTCCTGGCAATCCCACTCAATTCCCCAGACCTCACTGGAGGACCTCGTCCGTTTAACAAAACATGGAACAGCAATGACACTTGGGAAGCAGTGGGAATAAATGTATCTAAATGGATAAGTGTGGTGGAGGGAAAAGATCATTGATGTTGGGTATGTAATGAGACAGGGTTGGGTCTGGGAAGAAGCCGTTGCCTTCAGCATATTGTGGCCAATGGTGTATGGGATTATTCGAAGAAAACTAAAGAGTGGCGGGCCGGGTATGGGGATATGAATTTTTTCTCAACCTGGGATCAAACAGAAAAATCAATCTCATGTTCCCCCTACAGTAACCTTAGTGAAAACAATACAGTCTTTCAGTGCCATGCAAATAACACCACTCCTCGTAAGGAGAATTACCCTGTGCCCTTTGGAGGATATTACTCCTCCTTTGCAGGCACCTATGTGACAGATGGGTGCAACCAACCCTTCCCGGCCTTAATAGGCCATCATTGGGTTTGTGGGACCAAAGCTTATACTGCGTTACCAGCTAACTGGTCAGGTATCTGTTATCCCACCCGACTCTTCCCACAATTCCGAGTGCTAGGGTCCTTCCTACGAGAACGCCTCCGTAATTTCAGGCGTATAAGAAGGGACTTACCAGATGCCCACTGGTATGTAAATAACATAAGCCCCTTAACCTGGGAAGAGGCCATTGGCGGTTCCCTTATGCCACTTGGGGGAGTAATACACCATGCAAAAAGGCTCCTGAGGTTACAAGCAGTAGTTGAAATAATGGCAAATGAAACCGGAGAGAGTTTAAAAGCCCTGGCCAAAGAAACAGGGGCGATCCGACAGATGGCCCTCCAAAACCGTCAGGCCTTGGACATAGTGCTGGCGGCCAAAGGAGGGAACTGTGCTCTCATTGGAAAAAAATGTTGTGTGTTTATACCTGACAACACCAATGAGGTAATAGATCGCGCTAACCACTTAGAACAAATCGCATATCTTC
>NW_027057012.1:0-4076 GCF_011386835.1 Chrysemys picta bellii
TGCTTTATGACCTTGGCTCTGAGCAGGCCTTATTCTCCAAAAGGCTCGCAAAGCTCAGTGGTGCCACAGCCGCGTGACTGTGCAGAGGCAACACACTAACATCTTACTGCTCAGGTAAGGAGGTGGTCTGGGAATGTTGCAGCCTGAGGAGGTTGTGAAGGCTAGGACTAGAACAGGGTTTGAAATAGAGCTGGATACATTCATGGAGGTTAAGTCCATTAATGGCTATTAGCCAGGACGGGTTAGGAATGGTGTCCCTAGCCTCTGTTTGTCAGAGGATGGAGATGGACGGCAGGAGAGAGATCACTTGATCATTGCCTGTTAGGTTCACTCCCTCTGGGGCACCTGGCATTGGCCACTGTCGGTAGACAGGATACTGGGCTGGACGGACCTTTGGTCTGACCCAGTCTGGCCGTTCTTATGTTGCTGAATGTTTGAGGAGTAAGGCTGTGATTCTGTCACAGAGGTCACGGATTCCGCGACTTCCCGCAACCTCCGTCACTTCCGCAGCTGCAGTGGCCCGAGCAGCAGCCCCGGGGAGCGCCTGAGCATCGGTCCCTGGGGGTGGTCCTGGAGGCTGTCGGGAAAGCGGGCTCCGGGGGCCTCGGAGCAGTGAGCGCCCACCACTGGAGCAGGGTCCCTCCCCCCCCCCCAGAGCAGCAGGGCCCAGGAGCAGAGATTTAGTAATGGGTATTTATAGTAAAAATCATGGACAGGTAACGGGCTGTGAATTTTTATTTATTGCCCGGGACCTGTCCATGACTTTTACTAAAAATACCCATGACTAAAATGTAGCCTCACTGATAATTGAAGGGTGAACAGAGCCATACGCCCCTCGTGGGTGCCTGTGCATCCCGGGTGGCACATGCTCACCCCTGCTGGCTACAGAAGGGATGAAAGCATCCACACAACACAGGTAACAAAGCCCACAGATTCCCAGCAGGGAGCCACAGGGCCCTGGAGGAAACAAGGTAACACATACTCTGGGATGCAAAGGAAGAACTTGCTGGGGAAATCACATACTCAAACAAATCATCAAAGCCCACGGACATTTACAAATTCACTCTCTCCTCCGAGGATCTAATCGTGCCCCCCTCTTAGCCGGGTTCCAGTGGGGGAAGGTCTTACCTTGAAAAGACCCCTGTGTCCTGATATCATGCACCAGGAAGCCGGCAGCGAACACCAGAATCACAAGCAGCAGTCGAACCCAGGGGAAGCCTCGGCCTTTCATCTTATGCAGCAGGTTCTTGGAAACAGAACAAAAAGTAACAGATGCTGCTAAACACAGCCGGTTCCGAACTGCTTAACCATAGACTCCTACATCGGAAACGTGTCTCGTTCTGTTCACTTCCCCCTCCCATCTGTTGTGTTCCTTCCAGTCCTCCGGCTGCCCTGCGCGGTGCCTGGACTTCTCCGAGCCCTACGCAGATGGTTCCCCACTCGCTACGCGTGCGCTTAGCCACACAGGCCTCTTCTCAGCACGTGGCCGCCTTGTTTCCAGTCGTTTTAAACAAGGCGCCAGGCTCCTCTTTGCAGCTGGAAGCGAGGAGAAAGAGCCGGCGGTGCCCTGCAGGCCCCTCTGAGCACCACTCCCACGCTGCACTGGGAAACCCAGTCACTCCTACAGACGCCAGAAGAGAAACGCAGGAAAACAAACAGCCTGAGGACTCCCGGCGCAGCGTGGGGGAAATCCCTCTCCTATCAATGCCCAACAGGCGCTAGGTACATGGGGTTAGTTCCCAAGCCTCTTCTGGCCTCCCTGCCCCAAAACCGCCCTGCACGGGAAAGCCAGTCACCTTGCAGGTGGCATGGCAGGCTGCCAGATCCTGGAGGCTGTTTGGTCCTTTCACAGCAAGTTCTTCGTTAGTCACTTTGAACGAACGAACAGTTTCCCGGAGAGATTTTCGCACCTTGAAGAAAGACAGACACTGAGTTCCACAGCACAGAGACGTAACAGAACACCCCGCTTGGGCAGAACCTCTGGGGGCGGCCACACTGCCCTTGCCGGTGCAGAGCACCAGCCCACCCAGAGCCTGTTCCCATGCTGACCCCAGTCCAGTTAATCAAGACTCACTATCACACTTCTAACCTCCCCAGGCAGCCTAAATCCACCCCGCCAAGGAGTGCCACTGACCCTGTGTGAGGGGGTCTGCACCACTAGTCATGTTCAGTCAGCATGGGGCAGTGACCGCAGCTGCTCTAGGATCTGTCCCACCGCCAGCACAAAACAGATTCTCTGCCCAATATGGGCGCTACACTGGCAGCAAACTTTGGGCAGCCCAACTTGAACAAACCCCATGGATTTCAACAAGGGGGGAGGCCAGTTAGGTCACATGTAGTCCATTCCCCTCCTCTGAGGGGACCAGGGGGGAGTGATCTCACGTCTTTTCTCCAGTCTAGTGTTAAACGTTCAAATTCAATCTAGTTTAAAGTCCAAGAGCTGCGATCCAAACAGCAGACATGGAAGATGGGATGCACTGGAAAGCCCACAACAGACATTCGCTATGGCCATGTAATTAGGAACTCCCTTCTGGCAGGCCTTGAAAAGAACGTGAGACTTGACTAAAGACACGTTGGCCTGGGCTGGGCTCCACACACTGGAGGGCAGCATGGGACAGCGGAGGGAGGGAAAGAAAACCAGACATTGAGACTGGCAGCATCAGCAGCGCGAAGGACACAGTACGAGGCAAGGTCTGAGACGTAGGCAGGGAAGGGCCGAGTTGAGGAGACGATATGAACCACCTCGGTCTATACTGGTATGTTAGAAGGCTCCCGCCCCACATGACCAAGCACCTCGCCAGTGACAGGACCCGCAGACACAACAGCCCCCGTGAGGTGGTGAGATCGCATTAACCCTATTTGGAAAGCGACCTCAAAGTAGGTGAGGTAGGATTCGATTGTTACAGGTAACCGTTGATTTCACTGTACACAAACTGCCGGGAAAACGTTTCCATCCACAAGTGAAATTTACAGGTAAGCAAAGTAAGAAAAATACGGGCGAGATCTCAGCGTTTCATTGAAAGGTATTTACTAGGTATATTTTGACATGCAATGCTGACAATGGGTTTTAATGGTGATTAAGATTTAACTCTTTGAATCTCGACATCAGCTGCCATTAAAGAATTATCGTCTGACCTCCAGCATCTCCCACACTGGTTGCTTAAAACAAACATCGCTACAGTCTGTCGAAATGATAAAACAGCAGCGATTCTGCCCAGCTCACGGCAAGGCAGAACTCAGACCCAGCAAGATTAAGTAATTGCCCAGGTCACACAGGGCGTCGACAGCAGAGCTGGGTTTGAACCCCCATCTGCTACGTGCCAGTTCAGTGCCTTCTCCTTCCCTCTAGCACATCCCGCCCCATGGAAAGGGACGGTTTCCCCATTGTCCCTGCCCCCCAGCATATCACCTACTTTTCTGGTGGTGCTGTCCCAAGACTCCAACAGATGGTTCAGGAGCAAGCTGTGGAGCCAAGGGAAACAGGTCTCAGACTCTCTGTGAAAGGGCGGTGCCCGCGAGCAGGACGATGTCCAGCCACAGACTGCAGTGATAAGGGACGTCTCACCCCTCTCTTCCCACGGGCTGCTTTTGCTCCAGCTGTTCTTCCTCACATGGTCCCTCCCCAGCTCTCACTTAGAAGATGTCAGGGCTGAGCTGTATGTCCCAGCCAGGCAGGCAGGCAAGAGAATATGTCCTAGTGGGCTCCATGGAGTTTCCATGCCACCTAGATGTGCTTATGGAGGTCCAATACTGCAAAGGGTCACGAGGAAGAGAAGGCCTGGACCACCCTGAAGGCAGCAGTACCTGACTCTGTGCCACTGCACCAGCCTCACAGAGTTCATGCTCCATTGAGGAGCGAAGGGGCACGTTGCTGGGACTCAAAGGAACGTTCACACCCGGCCCCACTAACACAGGTGGCCCCTGCCTGCAGATAAGGGAATCTCCCCAAATAACTTCAGGAAGCCCAGCTCTGGCCTTTGCTGAAGCTGTGCAGGACGCAGCCACACAGGGCAAGCACGTTAGTCAGGCTGTGCACCGAGCCCACAGCTCTGCTCAGACAGCTGCTCTCGGTTTCA
>NW_027057013.1:0-4072 GCF_011386835.1 Chrysemys picta bellii
ACCTTTGTTGCGGTTTCCCCTGGTTTCCCCTCAGCTGGAGCTCACTCTAATCCATTTGGCCTAGCTCCAGGCTTTATAGCCCACAGGCCAAGCCCCCAGTTATATACCCTCCTCCTTAGAACCTGGCCCACGCGGGGGCAAGTTCTATTCTTCTCCAAGCTTCATCCCTCCTCATCTCATCTCAGGGGAAGCTCCCAGCCAGGCTGTGCATCGAGGATCCCATTTCTCCCCCAAGAGACCCACACGCCCCAAGGAGTAAATGGCTCTTACCTCCATGAGAGAGCAGGGTCTCCCATCTAAGCCTCTCTGACACCCAGCATTGCTTGCTTGGATGGGACGAGGTGACCTGTCCCCACTGCTCCCTGACGTGGCTCAGCTGCAGGCTGTGCCCGTCTGGGAGGCTGTGCCAGATCCCAGGGCCTGGAAGACAGCTGGGAATGAGGCTCCGATTCACACCCAGAGACCCCATAGAAGGGCCAAGGGGAGAATAAAGGGCAGGAGGTGAAGCTAGCCCTGAGCCTCTGTCCCACCCCCACCTCCTCAAAAGTGGAGATTTCCGAGCTTCAGTGAGGCTAGGGGTGGGGCCCTCACACAACGGCCTTTCTGCACCATATGGGGCAGGCAGAGCTCTGCCTGGGTGCAGGGGGAATGGGATGGGGGTAGATCAAGGAAAGTGGGGAGGGGAATGGGTGTGAGGGAAAGAGCTCCTGTCCCAGATGAAGGAATTTGGGGGCAGCGGAAAGGACCCTGCTCCACAGAGAGGGGAGAGGGTTTCTGTGAGTGCCAGGGGGCTCCATTTCCCCTTCCACTAGCTCCCCATTTACAGAGAGCCAGAGCAGTACCTGCAGCAGGGAGCGGGAGTTGCTGGTGGCCTCAGAGGCACAGGCCCTGCAGCGCCTCGGGCACCTGGCGCAAGTGCGGCATGATACGGAGCTGGCGCATCACATTGGCCGTGACGTCCTCCTGCTGCAAGGGAACGAGAACCTGTCTGAGACTCAGACGCCTCTGAGGAATCAGGGGGGATTAACGACCCCTGGAACCAGCAGCATTTCCACCCAGCCCCTGCCCACCTCTGAGGGATGGATTCCCACTCCTGACCCCCAGGATGGAGTCTTGTTGTCCTTCCTAGTGACCTCCAGTGGCAACCCTCCTCCTTGTACGGGGAGCTCCTGCCACCTCCCCCTCAGTGCCCCTGACAGCTGTTCCACCTCCAATCCACAGCTCAAGTTCTCAGACCCCTCTCCTCCAGCCCCACCCAGGTTGGGTAGGGAGGGGACTGTAGCGGGGGAGACAGGAGGGATTCTGGCAGCAGTGAAGTGGGATGTGGGGAGGTTGAGACCTTTCCCCAAGTCACCCCAGCCACTAATGCTGAAGCCGCAGGATGGCAGCCCTGGTGAATGGGACGGATCGGCAGCCCCTGCTGACTGAATCCTCCTGTTCTCTCCAGCAGGGCCGGCTTTAGGAAGGGCGGGGCCCAATTCGAACATTTTTGGCGGGGCCCCGGCAGGGATGACTAACAAAAAAAATAATGTAAAAAAAGCCTTTCATTTCTTCCATGTATTATTTACTTTCCATAACTATATAAATAATAAAATTATATATTATGTACATTGCATCATATATGCTGTTGATCTGTTATTAATGAGCTCCGTTTCACGTGTGTGGGTCCCCGCCACTTCCTGGGGGTGTGCTAGGGTGACCAGATGTCCTGATTTTATAGGGACAGCCCCGATTTTGGGGTCTTTTTCTTATAGGATCCTATTATCCCCCACCCCCTGTCCCGATTTTTCACACTTGCTGTCTGGTCACCCTAGTGGTGTGCACATGTGTGGGTCCCAGCTGCTCCCTGCCCCCCTCATTGAAGCAGGTGTGCAGGGTTATTGCCCTGGGAACTGCAGGGCACCAGTGGACATGGGGCTGGCTGGAGGCAGGGCAGGGGTTCACTGGAGGTAGGGTCTGGCTGCAGACACGGCAAGGGGTGCGGGGCTGGCTGGAGAGAGGGGTGTGTGGGGCTGGCTGGCTTTGGGCAGGGCCACAGGGGGGTGCGGCAGGGGTTGCCTGGAGACAGGGCAGGGGGTGCGGCAGAGGCTGGCTGTGGGCAGGGGGTGCAGGGCTGGCTGCAGGCAGGGCAGGGGGGCGGGGCTGGTGCGGGCAGAACGGGGGGGCGGGGCTGGAGGTAGGGCAGGGGTACAGCAGGGGCTGGCTGCGGACAGGGGGTGCAGGGCTGGCTGGAGACGGGGCTGGCTGCGGGCAGGGCAGGGGGTGCGGGGCTGGTGCGGGGACGGGGTGCAGCAGAGGCAGCTGGAGCCCCGGCCCTTTAAACAGCCCCCGAGTCCCCCGCTATCCCAGGGCTCTGGGGGCTATTTAAAGGGCCCAGGGCTCCCCTGCTTCTACCGCCCCGGCCCTTTAAATAGCCGCGGGAGCCCTGGGGACGCAGCGGGGCTCCAGCGGCTATTTAAAGGGCCGGGGCGGTAGAGGCAGCAGGAGCCCCGGACTTTTTAAATAGCCCCCAGAGCCCCGCAGCCCTACCCCAGGGCTCCAGCAGTGGGGGTCTGGTGGCAATTTAAAGGGCCTGGGGCTCCGGCCCCTGCTGGGAGCCCTAGGTCCTTTAAATTGCCCCCTGGGGAAGCCGGGCCACTCTGGTACAGCGCACAGGCTCTTGCCGGTACACCGTACCGGGGCTTGGTCCCGGGGCCCGATTCAGGGGAATTGGTTGAATTGGCCTGGTGGGGGTATGGCCACAGAGCCGCAGAGAGGGGAACCCTGAGGTGTGGGGGCTGGGTGGGTACTGGGAGTTCCTCCTGAAGGGACGGGGGTTGGCCAAGGTCACTCAGCCCCGGGGTGTGGGAGGGGGACTGGCTGAGGGCACTCAGAGCCCCAGGAAGTGGGGGGGACTGAGGGGACGGACCGGCCAGGGGCACTCCGATCTCGGGGTGGGGGGGTGTCCGGGGGTGGGCACTCACAGCCCCAGGAGGTGGGTGGGGGAGGGGCACACAGGATTTCAGGAATTCCCTGGCAGTGAAGAGCTGCTGGCGGCAGGGAGGAGCCAGCCGTGACAATCCCCACTTGGGATCCCTGGCTGGGCTCGTGGCTATGGGGGCCCATGGCCAAGCTGCAGCAGAAGGTGACCTGAAGGAAATGTCTAGGCCTCGGCCTCCGGCTGGGAAGGGCCTGGGCCAGACAATGACCCACCGCGCAGTGTCCCAGCTCCCTGCCCCACACCTGCGGGGCACGGCCCCTCCTCTGTAGGGAGGTTGGCATGTACCTTAGTGCTGCTTCCTCCATCCCCAAAGGCCTCTCCCAGCCAGTCTCTGGCAACCCCTGCCGTTCAATACGCACATTACCCTGCTGTGCCATACCGGGGGGGGGAACCCCTCGGGGATGGGGGGGCTGTCACACAGCTGGGCAATTTAACTCGGCTGGGCCGGGGGGACTGTCTCCCTGGAGCTGGGGTCTCAGCCCAGGTGTCTCTCTGCCCTTCCCCCTAGTCGCCCGCAGGCGAGGTGGGAGCGCCCCACATTGCGTTCCAGCCCCACATTTGCACCCACAAGTGCTGGTGGGTTCCAATCCCAGCTGAACTCGCCCACCCAGCCCTAGTGCAGAGCAGAAGGGCCCAGCGCTGCCCCACAGACCCTCTGGCTCTCCGAGCCCGCTCTTACCCATTACCGCAGCACGTCTGGCCCAGACTGAACGCTGCTGCTCTGTGCAGAGAGGCTGGCACTTCTCGCTCCTGCCGTACGAGGGGCAGGTGCTGCTACCGACTGCTCCCCCTAACCCCGCCCTGCTGCGCTCTGGGGATGCTGCCCTGCTGTGGAGCTCTCAGGTGTCTTGAACTGGAATTTGTTTGGAGAGAAACTGCTAAGGAGCCTTATCAGCCCCGAGCAGAGAGTACCTGGGAGCCTCCCTGGGTCGGGCGGGTCTGGTACAGCCTCCCCCCAGATAAGGCTCTTCCCTGGACCTGCCACCCATTGGAATCTGGAACGATTCCCTCCGAGGTAACACCCGGGGCAGCCAGGGCAGGGCACGGCCTGCTCCCCTGGAGCGTTAGGGCTTTCAGGAGTCAGAGGTGTCA
>NW_027057014.1:0-4072 GCF_011386835.1 Chrysemys picta bellii
TACACTCTCCACTAGAGCATCTAAATCATGAATGAAAGGGTGAAAACTGTCAGAGCCAGGACCGACTCTTGTAGGACCCCACTAGCAATGTTTTCCCAGCGTGAGAGTGAATCATTGATAACTACTGAGAGTCTTTACAGTCATTTCATCTAGACCTGAGCCATAAACAATGTAGACCAACCTATGGGAGATATAGATGCAGCTGTGGGTTCCCATTCCTTCTGCTGCTGTCTGTGACCCGGGTATCCAGTACAGGAGGGGAGTTTGTACCTTTACTCTGGCTTAGCAGAATAACCCCTTCCCTCCTGTAGCATCCCCTGGGTGTGTGTGTGGTCCCTGTGGGGCTGCCCCAATTCCCCTTCCTCACCCCGCTCAGTGGAACAGATTCGGTTCCACTTGCCCCAACTGAGAAGGAGAGTGGTCCCGGAGTCGGTGCTTTGGAGGTGCAAGATGAGCCAATGCTTGTGTAGGATCTGCACAAAAACAATGCTAGGCACTCCTCCTGCTGGCTATAGCTGCAGAGAAACAAGCCTGTCCTCCCAGAGCCAGGTTGGGACTAGAGGCTGTTCTACAAACACGGCACCCCTCACCCCAACTTTACCCCACCTGTTCCCCACTCCTTCAGTGACTTTACCCAGTGCAGGGGGATCATTTGCTGGGTTTTGCCAGCGTAACCCACAAAGAGTTTTAGGAAAGAATTGTTATTGATTAGAACAGGGGGCCGGGAGCCAGGATTCCTGGATTCTGTTCCCATTTCTGCTGCTTCCACAGAAAATCAGTCATTTTCCTCTCTTTGTGCCTTTATCCCCATCAATAAAATGGAGCCAACAATGCTCTAGAAGTGCTAGGGATTATTGTATTGCAGTTGCCAAGGTTAGGGCAGGCTGCAAAAGGGAGAGCAAAACTGGTGGTTAACACTGAGGTTAAACTCACCAACCTGTCATAAACTCTGCTTCTCATCCCCCATACTGGTTATCGAGAAGCTGAAAAAAGAAATCACATTGTGTTTCAGTTTTCTGGCTCCCAATCAGCACCTAGGTCCAGTACAGTGAAAGTTATTTAAAAACTCTGCTCGTTATACAAAATATTCTGGTAACCCCAAAGGGTCATCCACAGTGCCAGGTCAATATTAAGTTGGATCTTACCCAAAATACCACGCTGCCAGGCAATTCTTTAGTGTCTAAAATGATAGGTTTATTGTAAGGAAAAAAGAAAGACAAGAGGGTTAAATGATAAAGCACTCAGATATATACAGCGACTTCAAGGTCCATATATCAAGTTCTTAACAGTACTGGGGAATTCACTGGCTTGAAAGTCCCTCTGGATCACATCCACAGCTCGGATGGGTCATTCAATCCTTTGTTCAGAGCTTCGGCTTGTAGAAAAGTCACTCCAGAGATAAGGAGCAGGAATGACAAAATGGAGATGATGCAGCTGCCCTTTATATTCCTTTTCCAGGTGGCTTGTACTTCCTGTGTCCCAACTACAAAGTAACAGCACCTGGGCCTGGAAAAGCCTTAGGGCTTGTCTACACTGCCAAGTGAACGACAAAAGTTTTGGTGTTCACCGGTGCTTAAAAAAAACCTTTGTAAAAGACGAACATTTTGCCAGTCAGCAGCATGAATGCCACGTTGTCAGCAGGAGCCCGGTCCTGTCAACAACAATAACCCCACTCATAGGGGGTGGACATTTTTTGTCGGCAAAAGTGCCAACAAAAAAAGTTCACACTGCCAAAGTTTTAGCGGCGGGGTTGTGTTGCTAAAAGCTGGGGAGTGTAGACAAAGCCTTAGAGTCCCCTGTCTATAGACATGGCCCTACAAGTCCTGCTGAGTCATAAGGCGTAGTCCCTGGCCTTTCAATGGGTTCATTGTACAGCTGATGACCCTTGATGGGCCATTGAACAGGCCAGGCAGTGCTGATGCCAGTCTGTGTGTCGGTGTCACTCAGAAACACAGCACAAGTCTGGAAACACAGATATACCCTACGTATCTATAACTCGCACTACAAAGGTGATACAAACATATAAATAAGATTATCATACTTGGCAAATCATAACATTTTCACAAATACCTCACATGGCATATCTAGCACAATTCATCGCAATTGTATCATACTGGTATCAACAATATGATAAAGTGTCTCCCACATTCCACAGCATCACAGTGCCCCCCATCCACCCGGTTAGCTCTAAAGGAGGTGATCTCCTTATAGGTTTTGATGGACAGGCCTGGGTTCTTCTGGATCCTGCCCTCAGCTCAGTGGGGTTTAACTTCCTTATTTTCTTCCCGTATGAGTTTATTTGGCGGTGCCTCCATCCCCTGTGCCCCTTCCTGGCAGGATCATCAGGGCAGCTTAGGAGGGAAATTCTAACACCAGTGTAACCCCCACTTACCTGCCAGATATTTGGAGGCTCCCAAGAAATAACACACACAATTCAACACAGTAATTATATTAACCAAGAGGTAAATATAATGTAACTGGTTAAAACACTATTCTCAGGGTCATTGGTGCCCATGCTGATAATACACCTGAATTTCCCCAGGCACGTGACCTGATATAGCAAATGTAAAATTAGTGTCTTGTTGGTACATGTACTTTGTAGGGGCCCTTCGTGACCTGTGACCACAAGATCTGTGCAGCTGTTAGGAATGTGGCTGACTGGGCTCAGTGCTGCCCGAGTGACTCACACGGGGATAGGGTGATAAATCCCTCTGCAGATTTATAGGCAGCAGCAACAGTCTCTGCTCGGACCCCAGGGAAGCACCAACAGCCTCTAAGGCTCCCAGCAGCTTCCCAGCAGCAGCTGGCGACCAGCCGGGAAGTGTGAAAAAATCGGATCGGATCGGGGCGGGGGAGGGGGGGTAACAGGTGCCAATATTAGACAAAGCGCCAACTATTGGGACTGTCCCTATAACATTAGGACATCTGGTGCCTCTGGCAGCAGTGCCTGGTAGGGACAGAGTCCCCCCTCCCCCAGCAGTCTGGCCCCTTTCCCCAACACAGAGCCCACTGCCCCAGGGGAGAACGCAGGGTAGTGCAATCTCCATTGATACCCCCCCCCACACACACAAGTAGCAGGGCTTTGCCCCCGCTATTCCACCCCCAGGAAAAGCAAAGGGTGAGCTGATGGTCCCTCTAGGACCAGCTCCGAGCACCCAACTTTCATGAGTGTCGGAACCCAGCAGCACTGCATTGAGCACTTGGGCTATGAGGAGCCTCCGCTCCATTGCTCCTACTTTTGCACCATGTTATTGGTTAACTTGTTTTAATCAATTGGAGTTACTTTATTTTTTTAAATCTCCAATTCTACTTAAAAAAAAAACAAAAAAACAAAACAAACAAACAAAAAAAACCCATCAATCCAGAATATTCCCACCAATACGTAACATTCCCAGGAGCAATTCCTAATAAAATCAAAACTGCAACATAGTTCAGTCATTTCTTTGCTTAAAGCACCTTCATTTTCCGCTCTTCCACTTTGCTAGGATCACCGCACCTTCATGCCCCCATTTCCTTTACTGTGGCATCTTGTCTGTCAGTTTCACACATTCCAGAAAAATCTCTCCCCGTCCGCCACTCACGCATCAGCGCGGATCTCCCCAAAGCACCTGGCACACAGCTGTCAATCTGCAGCTACTCAGCGTATAGTCCAATGGCTGCTCTCTCTCCGCTGACAAGAAACCTGACCAAGTGCCTTTGCTACAAACCAAGTCTGGGATTTATTGGTTTGATTGGAGCCTGCTGGGGTGTCCGGCCAGAGTCAATACAGCCTGCAGAAAGAACACAGCCATGCAGCCGAACATTTGACCACACCTCCCACTGCATCACGGACAAGCTACCCTGATTTGAACTCTGGGCGAGGGAGAGTCCGATTACCAATGGAGTTGCACGGGATGAGCAGTACCCAGGGCATTCTACTCTGCGCCCTTGTGGCTGGGAGCTAGGGAGGGGGAAAGAAAACAAACAGGTGCTCTGACGACACTCAGTTCAGCGCACTTATGACACGTCTGTTTTCCACTTGTTTTACATAATCCCATAGCAGATATTCCATCATCTTGCCTGGGATGGATGT